>NC_056743.1:837531918-837754418 GCF_019279795.1 Protopterus annectens
ATTAAATGTGAGGTGGTCTTATCAATAATTGGTGTTAACGCCAGTAATGTCAAAACAGGAAATTACTTTTTACTTTTTTGTATGTAGGGTTTACACTGTAACAAGATAAAAGCTAGATGTAAGCAGTATAATGTGATCTTGAGCTGCTGAGGGTAAGAGGTCGACATGAATTGATCATATTTGCATATTAAATTATGGTGGCTCTCCTATTGTTATGCATACAGGTTGAAATGTACACTAAATCATGAAAAAAATGATAGCTTTCTAGCATCTGAGATAAGCATGCAATTGCAGAATGATTAGCTGGTCTTTTTTTATCTTCCAGTAGAGTTCTACAGTTCTAGACTGTCTGTATGCACAGGCAATTAATAAGAAAATGACTGAATAATAAACTTGGAGGCATCTGTATGGAGAAAACACTAACATTAGTACTAAAAGAAGTGACAAGCAGCTCACTGAAAATAAATGAAGTCTTATACATTGAAAGGAATACAAGCAAATATGTTTCTAATAGCAGAAATCTCTCCAGTACAAATCACAATGAAAAGTCTATTAATTTAATGGTAATCAGGGAACTCCATCTTAAGGCTAAAATCAGAGACTATGCAAGTTGTACTTCACATCTCACAGGGAAGTAGAGATAAGACAAGAATGGAGGATGTGGTTGCAGGATAGTACTCGGGCTGTAACATGCATTTTCAGAATAATTAAATCTAACTCTACAAGGGGTAATGTCTGTGGGTGTAGCTGTCTATTTGGGGCATCTATCCATATATAAATGGGTGCTTTCCCTTTTTGGAAAGTGTATACAGTTGTGTGCATTTGCTGTGCATTAAAAGGGGGTTTGGAGTTAAAAATGAAAATGTGCATGCTTTTTTTGTTTGCTTCTTGAGGTTTTTTTTTTACTGAAACAAAAAGTGTGAAAATGTAAAATGGATTTAAGGAGATACTAGAAGCTGGAATTGTATATATGATCAGCCTGCCAAACATTACTGTGTTCAAGTAAGTTGCAAGATGGAAACATATTATATAAAAAAACCTCTCATGTAGAATATGTCAAAGTAACAGCATATTGGTATGACTGCAATATCAATCATTTCATGAAATGTGAATGGCACTCTCTAACTACTGGCCATAGCAATACTATCCTCTCTCCCCAAAATACTCAAAAATGTGTACATAAGCAACTCATGGACTATTTACTTCAAGAAGACCTACTCACTACCACACAACATGGATTTCATCCCAACCACAGCACTACTACTGCCCTCATTTCTTTCATTTACTCAATCTCCCTATCCAGAGACAACAACATACTTCTTTTCTCTTTCTAGACCTCTCCAAAACATTTAATACTGCCTCACAACCTATGCTACTTTCCAAACTCTCAGACCTCAACTTTTCCAGCAGTACCACTTCCTGGTTTTCTAGTTACCTCTCTAAGAGACAGCAATCTGTTAAATGGCTCTCCTCTCTGTCTCCATTTCTACCCATCAAAATGGGAGCTCCTCAAGGGTCAGTTCTTGGTTCCTTACTATTGAATATCTTCACTAATGACCTCCATAATTCCTATCCATACTCCTCTCTCATACAATCCTTTAATGACTCCACAGACATCTCTACCTCTGACACCCACTCTGACCTACACAACCTCATCCAAAACTCCTTTAAGTGTATCGATAACTGTCTCTCTAAAAAACAACTCATCCTAAATCCTAAAAAGACCAAGCTTCTTCTATTCCTCTCAAAATCTCTCACATGTCCTAAACCTACTTTTTCCATTACTTCACTTAACAACACTGTCATAAATGCAGAGACTCACACCAAACTGTTGGAGCCACCATCGATGACCAGCTCAAATTCAACCTGCATATCCATCACTGCATAACGAAAAACACACCAAAACCTAGGCTTACTTTACAGAAATAAATTCCTCACAAAAGACTCTAGACTCTATCTTGCCCATGCCTACCTTCTCCCCAGTCTTTTCTATGACTCACAAATATTAACTAACCTACAAGCATCTCTTCTAAAAAACTTGAATCTACCTATAACAAATTAGTGATATTTGCAGCTAACCACACCTCAAATACACATCAGTACCAATCCCTCAAACTTTTAAACTGTCTTGAATTCCCCCACCAACTTCTACTCTCTCAACTCCCTATCACTCATTCTATCCTCAACAAGCCCTCAGGCTGTCCAGCTATCACCTCACTCATCTCACTTTATACTCCTTCTAAAGAAGCTCTGAACAACAACTCTTGGAAATCTACAAGCCCAAAAATCTGTAGGCCAAAACCTCTATAGCGACACTTCTGCCCCAGCCTGAAACAAACTACCCTTGCACATCAGAAAAATACCCTATGGACATGAATTCAAAAAAGCTCTAAAAGAATACTTGCTTAATACCTGGACTCATCACTATAAAAAGCTCACTCTAAACTTTCCTCCCTAAACAATACCACGCACTCCTATTTTATCTGTCCCTTATTACTTCTCACAACCACTGTACTACTGTCTCCCTTACACTCTTCCTATGGCTGTCTCACTCTTTTTATAACTACTCCCTCAACTTCTGCAACTAACCAGCTTACTGATATTTTTTGTCCACCCTGACCTTGAGAAATGTATCTTAACAGCATGTTTACCTTATTTTATTATGTATTTGAATTCAAATGTTTTTACTTTTTTGATTGTGTGCATTTAATTCTAATGTTTTTGCTTCTTTGATTGTGTGCATTTATTTCTGCTGATACACTTATGTAACCTTCTTGAGTACCATACTCTACTCACTCTGTATTGTTCTCATTAATGTTATGTATGTAACTCTGTTTGTTCTTGTGTGGATCTTTTTTACCCGGGACTCTGCTGAAAAAGCGCTCTAGCTCAGTCGGACTATCCCGGTCAACAAATGTTAAACAAACAAATAAATAAACTGTTGGTATAGACAAGAAGCAATACTGAATTATATTAAGAAGTGTAGGATATAAACAGCAATGTTATATGAAACAGACTTAGAGGACGACACAGTGGTGCATCAGTAGCATTGTTACCTCACAGCAAGAGGTTCTCCAGTTCGATTCTTGGCTGGGGTGCCTTCTGTGTGGAGTCTGCATGTACTCCCTGCATTTGTGTTGGTCTCCTCCGGGTGCTCCGGTTTCCTCCCACATTACAAAGACGTGCATCTGGAGAGTTTCTCCCCGGGCCTCCACTGAAAATTGGCGTTGTTCCAAGTCGGACTTTCCCAGTAAACAAATGTTAAATAAATAAAAATAAATAAAAATGAGTATGTGAGTTTTGAAAAGAAAGAATTTCAGACTGGTTACTCAGCAGAGTATCAGGGACAAAGGAAAGGGGGTGTTATGGGTGATAATAATAGTGATTGTGAGAGACTCCTATAAGGACAGAGGAGGAAAAGAAAGACACCAGTGGTAGATATGTGGTAATAAGTGGTTATTGGCAAAGAAGGAGGATCACATTGGCATGCACTTACATTCTACATAAAACTACTATTAAGAAGCTTAACAGAATTATGGAAGAGATAATTAGCTTCCAACACGTAATATTATTTATGGGTGGGGATTGCAACAGTGCAGCTACATCAGACGGGTCTAGAAGTGAAAATATACAAAAGAGGGTAGAGTTCTGAAGAAAAACAATAGAATATTTGGAATGGAAGATGTGAAATGACTAGCACAGACCCAGACTGAATTTGCATATTATTTCCAAGGTACAACAACTGGGTTAGGCTGGACCGAAATGTTATTTCTCAGAAGCATGGGTATTGCTTTGAAACAGATCCAATACCTATTTTTGGACATGCACTAATAAGGACTAAGAGGAGAAGCTATGGACTATAATTAATAAAGAAAATAAGTAATTTATTTGGAATTTTAAGAGGACAAGACTTACGTGGGATAAGATGTTTCTCTCCACAGAACAAGGTGGTTTAGGATTACTAGATGTGAAAGGATACTTTAGAGCTACACATTTAAGGCTCATATATTTGGTGCAAGCAAAAGACTACAAACCAAAGTGGGAAAATATGAAGTTGCGTGAGCTCAACAAATAAGAAATGGGTACGCTTTCTGGATGCAAGCATATAAGGGGAACAGTAACAATTATATATAATATTTCATGTACAAGGTAGCAGAAATTATTTTAAGAACTAAGCCAATGCAGGAATGGAAAAAAGAGATTTTATCAGTAGTGATGATTGTAAGTAAAGACACAGAAAATAGGAATAGGCAAGAGGGAGCTGGAATGTGTTGGAGAAAATCAGCAAAGGAACCAAGGTATTGGGAGCAAATAATTAGGGAGGGAAAAATCTTACAGTAGGATGAAGCCAGGCAGTCTGAACTGTAAATTGGAGACTGCCTTACCTACCATGTAATGATAGCAGAGTATAGGCAAAGAGAAAGGGAAATAAGAGTGTTAAATGAAAGCCCATCACCTGTAGAATTTATAGTTGAGTCTAGTAGAGAAACTGCTGTAATAATGGATAATTAGTAAGGCATATAAAATAATGCACAATAATTATAACAATGAATCAGAAGATGTTAAACAAGACTCTGAAATGAGAATGGAAAGGCAATAAAGAAAAAAAATCCATGGGAGGATATATGTATGGCTCCAAAGTATGCAAAAGAATCTAGAAAGTCCATGGAAATGTTTGCATAGGTATTTTTATACTCCAAGTAGACTTCAGTGAATGTTGTCATAGTTAGACAGCAATTTCTGGAGATGTGATGGGAAAGACACAGCAGTTTTTATTTTGTGGAATGTAACACATTGACAGATTTTTACGAACTCCCTACAGGGGATTTTGTCAGAAATGGTGAGGTAACAAATTATTTAACTAAGGAAATCATTCTTTTGAGTTGGAATATTGAAACTGAGTTGCTTAGCACAGTAAGCCCCTACTAAGTTAAATGAATTTGGCTTTCAAAGATGCAATTAGGAAATGGAAATCAAGCTAAACCAACTATAGCGTAACTGTTGAATGTTGTAAACAGGATAAAAGAACAGGAAGTGTGATCTTTACAAAAATGAAGGAATAAACTACGTAGAAATAAATGGAATTTTTGGGCACAAAACAGAATAATGTTCAGAAGTAGTTATATTTAAGGGAAAGCAGGATTTGAACAATCTGTGTAATCTTAAACTGAATAACTTTTAAGACAAAAGTCATATTTGTACAATGTGTACAATTAAAACTTGCTGTAATGGTTTGTTTTCTCTTTTATAATTGAATGAGTACTTATGTCACTATACTATGTGTGATTTTAATAACAATATTAAAAAATATTTTGGATCCACTACTTTCAGCTTTCAAACATTATTATGCAGCTTCAAAAATGTTGGTGGTTATAGTGATGACATTTTGAGAGAAATGCAGTAAATGGCAATGAATTTTTTGTCAGATTGTTACCAACAGACAAAGGACTAACTTTTTGTACCAAGCAGTACAGTGTCACTGCCTAATGTTATTTTAGATGTGTAATTATTTGTAAGGAAACTTAATTTAAGCCTTCTTTTTCTACCTAATGTTGAATATAATAGTAATAATGTTTAAAAAATAGTTTATTTAACCCTCCATTACCATCCCACCCTACAGCATTTTGAAAAAAAGCTGTGAACTGGATATAGGCAGATGATAAAAAAGCCCCCAATAAGTCTTGTTTCAATTTTACTCGAAAACAGTATCAGTTATTGAGTGAAATATGTTTTAACACTGCTTTACGAATTATGAAACCAGATGGGGGAGGTATTGTAATAATGAACAAAATCATTTACACTAGTAAGATGTTTACTATTCTTTATGGTGATGCTTATAGTGAGGTTTCTCTAAATGAAATTCATATATGTTATTCTAAAACTGACTGCTTGTTGTATGATTTGTTAATGCAAGGTCAAACTGACTCAGAAGTTTTTAACTTTTTATCTATTGAATAACCCACTGTTCCTTCTATTTTTGGTATTCCTAAAATCTACAAGGATTTGGTGAACCCCCCACTTAGACCCAATGTGGAGGCTAGGAAGTCCTGGACCACCCAACAGCAAAACTCGTGGACTTCATATTGAAGGAGGAGGGTGAAGGCACTCAGCTATATCTGCAAGGATTCTTGGGAATTTTTTACTGAAATGGAAAGATGCGGTAATTAGTGAATGTATCACTTTTGTTACAGTGGAAGTTAAAGATATGCTCACTGTAATTCCATACAGTGTAGGACAGAACTAGTTTAATAACGTGCTACTTGCCAATATGCAGGAAGCAAATACTATGGTGGAACTGATGGATATTGTGTTGAGCAACAATTTTATCTATTTTTTTTTGTCAGAAAACAGGTATTGCATGCCCTCTTATTGGCAAATATAGTAATGGCCCAACAGGAAAGTAAATCTGTGTTCAACAGTGGGTTTGTGGACTCATGGGTAATGTACACCAGTTATTTGAACAATATTTGCGTTTTTTGAGCTGAGTCTGTCAATAAGATACACAAAGTCATATACTATATTAATTCAACCACAACTTTTTTCAGTTTACCTATTTGGTTGGGTGTGACTGTATAAATTATTTTTTATTTGTGGAAATTGAAAAAGACAGTGACAAACAGATGTTTGTATTGAACATATATAGGAAAACCACCTGCTCTAAATCCTTTCTTCATTTTGAAAGTTGGCATCCGAGATATTCAAAAAAAAAAAAAGCTGTAGTAATAGACCAACTTGTTAGGTTAGCCTGAATGGTGTAAAGCTAAAATACATTTCTTGGTGAATATGATAAGTTAAGGAAAATGTTTTTGAGGAGAGGCTACTCTTATTCATTTACTACACCTATTTTTGACAAAGTAATTTACAAACAAATGGGGTCTATGTGCCCTTATTAGATAATAATATTCAATTATTTGGTTACTAACCAGATTTTCAGTGGTGGTATGGACACAAAACATCCAACTATAAATGCTTTCACAGAGCTTTTGTCATTACTTACTGTACTGACAGCCATGCAATTGCTGACATCATTGATAAGAACTGGCTATTGTTCAGAAATAACTGATTTGTTCAACAAACTAGAGCCCTGACCTTGATTATATAGAAACATGTGAAGTGTGTGAAAGAGTTTTTTGAGAGGGGTAGTTATTTGGAGAAATATAAACAGAACTAAACACATGGTACCTATAGATGTGGTAGTTGTAACTAATGTAGTAATATTTTAGTAGCAAACACTGTTAATACTGGAGATACTTGTATCAGGGCTAGAGGACATTCTATCTGAAACACCAAAAAAGTTACATATTCAATTAATTGCGTTTTACTAATATGATGCACTGTATGTTGGAAAAACTGAAAGAAATGCACAAAATAAAATGCCATGAAGTCCACCTGGACTGGTTTATTATTTTACTAATGTAGGTTTTAAGAAGTGTTCTACATATTTTTAATGTTTGGATGTATACATATATTTATATATTTATATTTATATTTATATTACACATGTATTTTTAACATCCTTACTTAAATTTTCTTTTTACAATTGACTTAGACGGGATGCTCATTTTGAAAGAAGGAAAAGGAAGGGGAAGTTATGGATCTACTAGACTCCGTTACTTTAAGAGTTAATTTAATGTGTAATCTTGAAGGTCACATGATTGAAGAAGAATTTATATTTGAATGAATGAAATAGTAAAGGTTATGTAATTTTCTGAGGAAGTTCTGAACATGCAGGACGAAAGCGCTTAATTTGGAATTGCTTTTATTGGAACTGGTTTTATCTTGTACTGTTGGAACTATTAAACTTTACTGGAGGGTCCAGGTGGACTTTGTGGTATTTTTTTTTGTGCATTTTTAGTTGTTGTTTGTTCTCTGTGGAATATAGTTTAAACTGAAAAAAAAAACTAAAGGAGCATATGTATGACAATTTTTATGATACTGGTAAGTAAAAAAAAGTCCAAATAAAATATTCAGGCATATATCTAAAGATATTAATTATAAAATCAGTTATGTTTGCTTTTACCATATTTATTATTATTTTCTATTTTCATACCTACGTGTATACATTTTTATACATGTACATCATTTTAAAGTATCACAGGTTTTTAGAAGTTTAATATTATGTCATTGTGTTTTTTGGGGTTGGTGGACTGTTTCCAAGTGACACAGGTACTTCAAACCCACATCATTAAGAAGGAATTTTGTTATTGGTCAATATATGTCATTTGATTTAGTAATGTCTAAAAAAAAAAAAAAAAAAACAGTGAATCAGCTTGCTTTTAACATTCTGATGAAGTACCTGGTTAAGGGACAAAAGCACTAAAGTTTTTTCTGTTAAAGTTTATTCCTGTGTGGGTCAGTATGGTCCTCTTTGATTTTTTTGAGTGGTAGTACCTGACGTGTCTCACTTTTTAGAGTGTGGTTCTTTAATATATGAGCTGTCTATGTAGATCCAAGGAATGAAGCATTCTCTCACTACAATTCATTGAAGAAGGAAAAAAAACAAAGGAAGATGAATATTCTGATTCAAAGACAAATCATTAACTACCTTGAGCATTAAAGGACTGATACAAAGATAAACTCTGTCTTTGTGAAAAAAACAACAACAACAAAAAAAATTGGATAGAGTTTTTGACATAAGGTTTCTGGCCAATTGTGGTTCAGACTGGGTGGTGTATCTGGCCTCTTGTCCATGTTCAGCCTTTTATGTGGGTCAGACATCCAGACCATTACGCATCAGGATTTCAGAACATATGAGTGACATAAGGAATCATAAACTTTCTAGTGCACTTTATAAACATACATTTAAGCATCCTTCTGCCTCTTTTTATTTTACAGTCATTGACAAAGTTAAAGGAATAGGTCCCTCAAAAGTGGTTGGCACATAATTGTAAATAATAAAGAAAGAAAATGGATAATCAAATTAGATGGTCTTTTTAGCCCTGGTTTGAATGAACATCTTTAATAGGAATCCATCAAGTATTAATGATTTGATTGGTATGTCCTTAATCTGCTATAAATACTGCTGCTCGATGTAATTTCTTTTTTCTTTTTTCATTTTTGTTTATGCACTGAAAAAGGCTAACACAGCCGAAATTGGTTTGCTTATATTTTATAGAGCACTTTTGTGTTTTACTTCTGGTGTTTGACAATCCTAGTTGCTTGGATATGTTTATTTAATACATTTATATATTTTTTGACAACTTCCATTGGTGCTGGCCCTATTTCTTACATTTGTTCTGTTTTTTTGGGCCTTGGCACTTGCCGTACCTGTGAGCAGTTTGGTCTGAGTGCTACAATTTCAGCCTCAGCCTGGGTGAAATACAAAACATTTTGCAAACAAAAAAATACAGTACTATAAGCAATAACAGAGTAAATCAGACTAATTACGTAGAAAAAAAAATGTGCATATAAATTCTAGTGAACAGTCACAGTGCAATGTACAATCAAGCAGAGTGCAATGTATAACACACACATTAGTTCTGGGTTTTGAAACTGGATAAGAAGTTATGTACTCACCATAATGTTCCATGTGAGTTGTTCTTCTCACCTTAATTCTTATCTGATGGGTTTGGAGCCGATCCATCAACTCCGGTAGGGCCATATGCAAAGCTCGAAGTCCTCCAGTAGCTCGAGGCCAAGCCCCTATCCCATGATGCACTGTGAATTATCTCAGATTTTGTTTGCTGCGTGTACTATAACCATATAAATTAGCTATCCTCCTTTGGAAAGGCTAGAAATTGAGCAACCAGGATGAGACCAGCATCTAGGTCAGCTATCAGCCAGGAGGGGGAATGAGGGAGGAACGTAAAAATGAAGGCAAGATGAACAACTCACATGGAATGTTATGGTGAGTACATAACTTCTTAATGTGAAGTTGTTCAATTTCACCATTCATTCTTGACTGATGGGTAGCGTCCCTAGCATCATCAATCTCGGGTGGCTCACGGAGTACATTCTTCAAGACCATAGACCCAAAGGAAGCCCTGTCCCTGGAGGCCTTATCAACTTCGTAACGAGTGATAAAGGTTTGAGTTTTTGACCAAGTGGCTGCTGCACAAATGTTATCAAGGGGCAGTTTGGCTTGGAACGCAAAGGATGTAGAAACCGCTCTGGTTGAGTGAGCTTTAATCTTGTGTTGCAAAGGCATAATAGCAGCTGAATAGACAAAGGTGATACAATCAGATAACTACATTTAGACAGAGTGGTTTTAGCCACTGGTCTACCTTTCCTGGATTCAGAGAATGAAACAAAGAGCTGGTCTGATTTCCTGATAACTTTTGTTCTATCTAAATAAAATCTGGGCTGTCTGTGAACATCAAGTTTGTGCAGCATATACTCCAACTTGTTGGAATGATTAGGGAAGAAAACTGGTAACTCAATAACTTGGTTGATATTGGTTTCTGAACAAACTTTGGGCAAAAAGGAGAGATTTGTCCTAAGTGATACTCTGTCAGCATGAAAAATCAAATAAGGAGGGCTGATAGATACAGCCTGAAGCTCTGACACTCTGTGGGCAGATGTAATAGCTACCAGAAAAATGATTTTCCAGGACAAATATGTGAGGTCACAAGATGATGCTGGTTCAAACGGGGGGAGGATTATATGTGAGAGCATAAAATTTAGATTCCATGGAGAAAAGGGAGTTTTCACAGGTGGTCTCATATGAAATGTCCCCTTGAGAAAGGCCTTGGATAACTTGTGGGACATGATATTTAACCCGTCAATCCCAAGATGAAAATTAGATATAGCAGCCAACTGGACCTGAACTGTTGCTGCTGCCACTCCTTTGTTAAATAGCATAGTCAAGAATTCTACTATGGATGTCAAAGAGGCTTGGTAAGGATCAATGTTATGCTTAGAAGCCCATATGCAAAATCTCTTCCACTTACTAAGATAGAATCTTCTAGTGGTCGGCTTATGAGAAGACAAAAGGATCTGTTTTATCTCATTGGAAAAGTTATGAAGCCTGGCTATGAGGGGAACTGGAGCAGCCAAGCTGTCAGCTTCAGTGACTGCAGAGAGGGATGAAGGCCCCCCGACGAATGTGTCAGAAGGTCTGGAACTGGGTCCAGAATCCAGAGATCCTCCAAGAGATGATGTTGAAGGAACAGGAACCAAATCTGCCAAGGCTAATGAGGGGCTATAAGGATGATGGTCCTTCCCAGGGATTTTGCTTTCTGTAGAACCTTGGGTATCAATGGGATTGGTGGAAATGCATAGAGGAGACCCGGGGGCCAATCGTGTACGAGTGCGTCCCTCGGGGCTTCTTCCAAAGGGGGAATCAGGGCAAGGTAGCTTCTGCAGTTTGTGTTGATGTGACTGGCAAAAAGGTCTCAGCAAAGCTGGCCCCATTTGTGGAAAATCTGTCCACAATCTCTTTCTTGAGGGACCACTCGTGTGGCAACAAGATTGCCCTGTCAGTTTGTCTGCTATCACGTTGGATCTCCCTGGGATGTGCGTTGCCAACAGAAAGCGCTGGGAGGAAACAGCCCACTGCCAAACTCTGAGGGCTTCTCGGCAAAGGGGGTAAGATCTGGTTCCCCCTTGCTTGTTCAAGTACCAGACTGCTGAGGTATTGTCTGTCTGAATCTCAATCATTACTAGAGGAAGAGAGTCCTGGAAGTATTGCAACGCCAAAAGTACTGCTCTCACCTCCAGAACACTGATATGCAAGTGTGAATACTGATCGGTCCATGTGCCTCGAGCAGTCTTTCCCTGAAAATGCCCCCCACCCACCTTATCAGGGAAGCATCCGTGGTCACAATAGCTACTGGAGGGGGTAGAACAAAGGGGCGTCCTATGGTGACATGAAGAGACGTCAACCACCACTGGAGATCTTTCTTGCAAGAGCTCGTAATCAATATCATGTGGTCCATAGGTAGTTTCTGGTAAGACCACTGAGTGAACAACAGCCACTGAAGGATCTGCATATGCATTCTTGCTAACGGTATGGCTAGGATTGCTGCAGCCATCATACCTAATACTTTCAGAACTTCTGAAGCTGGTGCTCTGTCCTTTGATACCAATGTGCTGACATGCTGATGAAGAGGAAAGACTCTTTTGATTGGTAGCCTTAGAGTGGTGGTTGAGGTGTCTAGCTCTGCCCCGATAAAAACAATATGTTGCGATGGCGACAAGGCAGACTTTTCTGAGTTGACTGTAATACCTAAATGATTGCAGAGTGACAGATTGTACACCCTTGCCTGAATAAGTTGATGCCTGGTGGTGGCGGTAAGGAGCCAATCGTCTAGGTATGGAAACACCTGGAATCCTAGACGCCTCAGGTGAGCCGTGACCACTGCCATACATTTGGTGAACACTCTGGGGGCTATAGTGAGACCAAAGGGCAGGGCTTGAAACTGAAAGTGACTGGCTCCCAGCCAGAAACGCAGGTGATCTCTGGATGGCCTGGCCATCTTTATGTGGTAGCATGCATCCTTGAGATCTATCGAGCACATCCAATTGTCCTTCCCTAAGAAAGGAAGTATAGACTGGAGCGTGACCATTCGGGACTTCTCTTTCTTTACATATTGGTTGAGTCTGCTGAGGTCCAAAATGGGTCTCCAGTCCCCTGTTTTCTTTGGAACCAAAAAGAACCTTGAGTAAGTTCCGGATCCTGTTTGGTCTGCTGAGACTGGCTGGTTGACTATTTTTTCTAGCAACTTTTGGACCTCTATAGTTGCTTGCTCCCTGTAACTGGCTGGAACATCCGGGACTCTCCTTATGGACAGAGGGGGTGTGGCGAATGGTATGAAGTACCCTCTGGAAATGAAACTTTGTACCACAGCTGTCTTTTGTTATCTCTTGCCTGGCGTCTGGGTACAAAGATAAGAGACCCCCTACTGCCTCCAGAGCAGGACAATCAGGCCTCCTTTCAGGAGCGCTGGTAGGGCTGCCCAGAGAAGTGATCTCTGTCATCCTGATGTTGCAGACCCCCTCTGCCGCGAGGGTGGCATCTTCCACTATTACCCCCTCCTCTGCCCCTGGAGTGAGGTTCACCACGTGTGTCCTGAAAGGCTCCTTGGGCTTTCCGGAACCACATTTTTCCTCCCCTTTGACCTTTGGGATAAGGCCGGGTATGGGTGGAAAAACAGACTCCGATGGCAGACAGAGTCTTTCCCTCCTGTTCACACCTGGTCAAAGTTTCCTTCACTTTAGGCCCAAAAAGGGATGAGCCATCAAAAGGGGGGTTTATGAAGGATGACTTGAAGGGCTCCACAAAGGAACACAAGCGCATCCAGGAATGTCTTCTAAGAGCGATTCCTGTATCCGCTGCCCTACTCATTCCATCAGCTGCATAGGATATGAGATGCATGGATGAGTTGACAATAGAATTTAGGGTAGAAAGCTGGGCAGCAACTTTGTCCGGGGCCCCCTGCAGCTACTGTACCCTGAACAGTATCTCCCAACTCCTTAAGGAGATCTCTTTGCAACCTAGTAAAATGAGTTAAGTAGTTCAGTGAATGGAGAGCAAAAGTCGCTGAAATGAACATGCGTTTCCCATATCTATCCATGATCCTAGACTCTCTATTAGGAGGATGGATAGACGAGGAAGTCTCAAACATTTCCTTTTTGATGGCCGCTGCCACCACCATGGCATCAGCAGGGACTCCTTTGGTTAAGAATGTTTTATCTGGTTGGGCTGATATAAACTTGTTAGGCCTCCTAGGAAGAGGCTCCATGGACTCCAGTTACTCCCACACCCTTCGAAAAACCAAATGCATGAGCTCATCGAAGGGAGGAGACCCGAAAGCCTTCAGGAGAACTGACTCATCCTCAGTAGGGCTTTTGGACTGCCAATCACCCCTCTGCCTAAGGATCTCAAGTATCTCAGCAAAGGAGATATCCTCAGAGGGGGACCGTGGGGACCCTTCTGACTCATCTAAGTCAGTGTCGGATGTTAAAGACTCCTGTGGGGAGTCCAAGTGTCTCCTCTTGCACAATCTCTTCCTGGTAACCTCCTCAGTAGGAGCCTCTGGGGAGGTCTCGGAAGAGCAGGGGGCACCCTGTGGGGCTACCGGAGGCTCTGGGTCTCTACACTTAGCCTGGATGATAGAAGCAGAAGCAGACACAGGTGCTTTAGGGGATGAGGAAGCAAGGCCTGAGGTTGAGGATGTCTTGGGGGACAAAGCGCTCCTCATGGCCTCAAAGGCACCATGCCTCCGATGGGAAGGAATCGACGGAGCTGAGGGAACCATCAAACCCTCCTGCACCGAGGCAGTGGGCTCCGAGCCAGAGGTAGGAGCTGAGATCATCCGAGCCGAAGCCCCGAGAGAAAGAGTCGGCACCGACAAGTCGGTCCGACTACCCTCCCCGAATCCAACTGGAGAGTGTCTGCTCTTAGAGTCCCCGGTTGGTGCTGAGGATGTCAGAGTGGATGGAGCCAAGGACACTGGAGCAGGTCTCAGCTCCAAAGGCTCCACAATCAACAGGACTGCTTCCTCTGGCTCTGAAGGGCTGGTACAGCTTGGAGGAGGAGTAGCTAAAGCAGGAGTAGTGGTCTTCAGCTCCGAAGCTGCTTGGGTCGGAGCCAACAACAATTTAGCAAGGCCTGGTGCCTGTAAAAGCTTCTTTTCCAATCAATCCATATCCAATTCTGAAAGGATGACAGATGACCTAGATGAATTCACCGATGGTGCCGACTGAAGCAATGGTGACTGAGGAATTTGGATACCTGTTCCAATGCTGTGGGCCGGCTCCGAAAAAGAAAAGAGAGTCGGGCTCCGAAGACTGTGTAGCCGATGTCGCAGAATCATCTGATTTTTTAAATTTCTTGGAATGCTTGGAGTCCTTAGATTCTGCAGAAGATTTAGAGGACTTGGAAGATTTGCTGGCCGCATCCTGGTTAATCAAAGCCTCTTGAAAGGGGTGTTTCAACAAGCCCCTGTCCATCACCTTCCTTTCCCTTTCTAACAACACTCTGGATGAAAAGGAATGACATATGGCACAAGATTCCTGTAAGTGGACAGCTTCTAAACAATATACACATGTTACATGTCCATCAGTAACAGACATTTTTTGGTTGCAGTCTGGACATTGTTTAAAGCCAGACTTTGGATGTTTGTCTTTATCATCCACCATAATAACTGCTATAAAACATGCAGAGCAGATAATAATCAACTTACTAGACTCTAAACAAACATACACACAAACGAGCCTAAGAAAATGTATTCCAAAAAACTTTAAACAACTAGAAAAAGGCTATTTATACTAAAAGAAGCTATTTAAACACACACACTATAAGATAACTGGAAAGGCTATTTAAACACACACACTAGAGAACTAGGCCAAAAAACACGAGGCCAAACATTAAGATTAATATTTCGGAACACACGGGAAGAGGACTGCTAGGAAGCTATCAAAGCTAACTATCTAAGTATCCTAAGACAAAATTTTAGTAAAGTTATGAAATAATATACTAAATAGAAAAGTTTTTAAATTGTACTGGCCCGAGCTTGCACTGGAACCTCCGATCAGATGCCGCGGCAAACTAGATCTAGGATAATTCATAGTGCATAATGGGATAGGGGCTTGGCCTCGAGCTACTGGAAGACTTCGAGCTTTGCATATGGCCATATCAGAGCCGATGGATCGGCTCCAAACCCATCAGTCAAGAATGAACAGCGAGATTGAACAACTTCACATTCAATGTTCAGTGAATCATGAGAGAAGAGACTCGGAAAAGAGATGGATTAGGTGATATGCCCTGTGTTGAATCAGGAGCATTTGGCTTGGATAAAAAAGTGCTTTTTGAGCTGCATTCTGAATTTGGAATAAGTGTTGATTTCCTTAATATTAATGGGGAGAGCTTGCCAAAGAGTAGGTGCATAAGAGAAGAAACATTTGTGCAGTGCTGTGGAGTTTGGTTCTAGAGGTAATGAGAGTTGGTGTGGCTTGTGAGCATTGTCGCAGGTTGTATGAGGAGTTTTTTTTTTGAAAAGTCTAGCTGCAAGGGGAGTAAATGTGTGGAGCTCTAGTTTGTAGAGTTGGGATCCTAAAAGTAGGTTAGATCTTTGTTTTATGGGTAGCCATTTGGCCTTTTCTATGGTTATACAGTGATGCTCACAGAGAAGTGAATTTGTACTGAATCCACAGATGCTGTTAGAGATAGTCTGGAGTATGGCAATGTTATTCTTGGAGGCAGAAGCAAAAATTGTGAGCCTATATTCAAGTTGAGAAAGGTGAACTGCTTTGCCAGTGGCTAATCTGGCTTGTTTGGGATAGAAAAGGGGAGATCTTTTTTTTGGCTTAGAAGAGAAAGGAGTCTATTTTGGCTCTCACTTTGTCTATGTGGAAATAAACAGAAACTTAAACTTACTAAGCTGGGCATTAATCCCTATGTCACTCAATGGGTTGCCAATTGGCTTACTGACAGAACCCACACTGTAAAAGTAGCCGACTCCAAATCCAGCTCCAGACAAGTGGAGTACCTCAGGGTTCAGTCCTGGGACTGCTCTTGTTTGGCATCTACTTCTTTGAAGTACAGGCCAACAGTAAGGGACTCTGGCTAACAAAGTTTGCAGATAACTGCAAACTGGGAGCCATTATTGAATCCCCAAATGATGTGGATATTCTACAAAAGGGCCTGATAGAAACAGATCCTTGGTACCAGAGCCATGGGCTCAAGCTCAATGTTAAGAAATGTATAGTTATTCCCTTTGGGAAGAAACATGTACCCGTGAATTATCACATAGGTGGCAGCACACTAAACACTGAAAGTGTGATAAGAGACTTAGGGACACAGGTGGACAGTGGTCTCACCTTTGATAACCACATTGCCACAACAGTCAGGAAATCCTTCTATGTGGCACACCTCATCACTAAGGGCTTTTCATCCAGAAAAAAGGAGGTCATTGTCCCACTGTACTCATCCCTCATTAGACCCATTATAGACTACAACGCCCCGTTTGGTATGTAGCTCTCAAGACATCTGCAACAACTGGAAAGGCCACAGAAATACCTGACTAAAAGAATCACAGGCCTAAAGCAGATGCCCTATGCTGACTGTCTAAAAAACTCCAGCTATACTCTGTCGCATATCGTCTACTCAGAGGCGATCTCTGCTTAACATACAAGGCCATGTCAAACCCAGAGCTGTTGGACATGCTAAACTTAAAGAAATCCCAATCCCACACACTCCAGGGATCTAAACCTTGTCATCACAATGCATAAAACATGCTGGAGGGATAGGTTCCTGACCCAGAGACTCCCCAGACTCTGGAATAGACTGCCCATACATGTCAAGCAGAGCGCCTCTTTGGCCCTCTTCAAAAGGAACCTTGATGATTGGATGGGAGAGAGGAAATTCACCCTGAGGATCACGTCAGCCACCCTGCTAGACAGGGGTTGTGGGAAGAAATAGCCAGGGAACTGTTACGGCTAGGCTTGTAGGACCAATAGCCTAGTACCAACCTATGAAACTATGAAAATCTCTTCCATTTAGCTACGTAGAATTTTCAAGACTGGACTCCTGCAAAACCCAAACACATCCTCAGAAAACTGGTTTCTGAAAGGAATCAAAATACTATCACCCAAAGAGTCAATTGTAGGGTGAGTAAATGATGGTGAACCACAGATCCCTTGTCCTGTATGAGAATATCCATCCTGTGAGGCAATTTGTGATGACTGCCTCTGACCAGATGAAATAGAATTGAGAATCAGTGCTGTCTGGGCTAAAAAGGAATCACTATTAAGATTCTGGTCTTGTCCCACATGATCTTGTGAAGGACGTTTGATAAGAGAGGGGAAAAGGGATAGGCAAACAGAAACATCCCCTTTCTGGGAAATAAGCACGGCATCCACTTTTCAAGCCAGTGGACTTGGTACTCTGAAACAGAACTTGGGAAGGTGCCTGTTCAGAAGGGAGGAAAAAGTATCTGCTTGAGAAGTATTCTACTGCTGAGCAATATGCAGGAAAAATTCCTTGTGAAGCATTCATTCATGAGGAACTACCCTGGACCTGCTCAGATTGTCAGCATTACACGATGCTCTCAGGGAATGTAGATCACCTGAAGAGTCAGTTAATGGTGGATTGCAAAATCCCAAGTCTGAAGAGTTAGCCTGCAGAGAAGGTAAGGTTTTGTGCCCCCTTGCTTCCTTATGGACCACAAAACTGTGGTGTTGCCTGAGAAAATTCTCAAAGGACCTGGAACCCAAAGGGAGTGCAAAGCATGAAGAGCCAAAATCAAAGCTCTCATCTCTTTTAGGTTGATATGGTCCGCTTGCTGCTGGGAAGACCATACTCCCTGGAATCTGATGTTGTTGGAAGCGGCTCCCCAACTTTGATCAGAAGCATTTGTGTATAGGTCCTGAGTGGAGAGAGGAACTTGGAAAGGCAGGCCGGGATTCAGATAAATCTGACAAATCCATATGAGTAACTTGAGTTTGTGGTAATGCAAGTGAGGGATGAGAAAGTCCAGAGGATGGCAGTGTTGAAGCCAAACAGTTATGAGATACCACTGAAACTTCCTCCTGTGGAGTCTAGAGAAAAGAAGCATAGGAATGATAGATGCCTTAAACTCCACATCTCAAAGAAATTATCTTGCAGGCAACATTTGCAGAGGATAAGAAGAGTATGAAAATAAACCTTAGGAAGAGGAAGCAAAGCCATTACTGGTAAGGGTCTGAATCCTACAACCCAGAAAAACTTGGTCTTCAGAACGGGTAAGAACAGACTTTTTAACATTTACAGTAAACCCCATATGTTCAGAGTAGAAGAATAGAGTATTTGACATTTTGAAGTAGGAGGTGCTGAGAGGGGACTTAAATCAAAAAGTTGTCCAAACAAGGGAAATCTAACTCTCAGAAAAAAGGTTACCACTGGTACGGATATTTGGTAAGACTCTCAGAACTGTAGAAAGACCAAAAGGCAAAACAGACAATTAAAAATGTAAGGAGAAAACAAAGACATGTAAAAATTTCCTGAAGAAAGGGTGAATAGGAATGTGAGGGTAGGTATCTTTCCAATCCAAAGACACCAGAAAAATCTGAAGAATTAACAGAGGAAACAAGAGACTGGAGAACCAATGTCTTCAAACAGTGAACTTTCAGAAATGTGTTGAAAAAGGAAAGAACCAGAGAGGGTCTCCAAGAACCCTCTTTCTTGGGAACCAGGAACATCCTGAAAAAGAACCATTTGCCCTGCTGAGATGGCGGAACTGACTGAAGGATTTCTTGAACCAAAAAGTCTTGAAGAATTGAAGGAAAGTGAGCAATTTGGCAATGCACAGGTTCAGGAATGCCCGAAAAGGGAGGAAGGGACATCCAAATCATTAAATAACCTTTTTGAATTATGAAAAGTACCAAAGAGTCTATGGTTATGTGTTACCAGACTGGAAAGGATAGAGTCAACCAGTGGGATAAAGGAATCTGACAATGGGCATATGAGGCAGATTTGTCAGGAAAAGAAGGCTTTTGACCTTTAGAGACCTGATAAGGCTTATCAGGAAAGCACCACTTGTAACACCTCTTAGTCCCCAGAGGCTGTCTCCATTGCCTCCACACAAAAGAAGATGTAGAGGGGTAATTTCACAGAAACGTGGGAAAAGGAGAATGTAAGATCTACTTAAGATCCTGCATGACCTTTCCTTTATCCTGCAAGGTCTTGAAAAGCTTAGCTAAGGTAGAAAAAAAGATTCTGGTTGTCTAAATGAGAGTCCTGCAACACAGCCTTAATGCCTTCAGCAAAGGATTGGAGCCACAACCCGGAATACTTCCTCATAACTAACCATAACGCAGCCACCTTAGAGGAAACATCAGCAGCATCATAACTACATTTTATTGGGAGAGGACAGGACATAGCTTCTGAATGAGAAATATCAGACAGAACACCCCAGAGCTGAGAAAGAAGGGCCAACACATATCTCAGCATATGGCATTGATAGTTTATGGCTCTAAAATCTAAGATGGCTGAAGTATACACTTTTTTTCCATACTTGTCCATAGCACAATTGTCCTTGTCAGAAGGTAAAAGCTTGGAATAGGACAGCAATTTAGAAGGCTTATCATTAGCCATGGAAATCACAGCAAGATCCAAAGAAGGGCTTTTATATAAAAACTTCTAAACTTCAGGAATGTTATAGAACCTGTCAGATTTCTTTGAAGCAGGAGGCTGTGAGTCAGGAGTTTTTGAAATAGAAGGAAAAAAAATGTCTATGATAGAACCCAAGACTGGAAAGATTGAAGAAGGCTGGCAGGGGGGATCAATCTGCAAAAAGTCATAGTACCTACTCTGGTCATAAGAAATCTGGGAACAACCCCATTTAAAATGTTCCATCATTAATACAATAGTGTCCCCAAAAGACAATTCCTCAGTGGGGGAGAAAAAAGGAGAAGGGGAATCCTCTTCCTCAGCCCCCAGAGCAAGAGGGGAATGGATTTCAGAGGAGCAGGTCATAAACTGTTCCCCAGAATGTAGTTCCACATCCTCTTCAGAGGAATCAGAGTCTCAGGGATGTTTAAAAGGAGGAGAGGACCAGAAACAGAGCAAAAAGTAGATAATCCCTGGGGCTTCAATGCCATAAGTGCTTTGAAAAGACCCTGATTGAAATCCTCCCACTCTTTCTGTGGATCCTCAACTGCAGGAGCCACTTGTCTGGTCTTATGTTTCTTTTTCAAAGGAACATCAGCCCTCCCAAACTTAGGGGATTCAGATCACTGCCTTACTTCAAGAAAGGAACTAGGAGCTTCCTCCCTAATAAGAATCTGGGGAATCAATCTGGGTACCTCTGAAATGATCAGCCATGGTTTGCTCTCCATGTTTACATAACTAATAATAATAATAATAATCATCATTATCATCATCATCATCACCTCCTTTCAGCTTAACCTGGTTAGGGTTGCCACAGCAGAACAATGGTCTGCAGAACGATTGGCACTGGAGTTTTACGGTGTCAAGTTCCAAGCCCGGTGCCCAACCTTCCACAGAAGGCACACACATGCACACACTCACACCTAGGGCCAAATTTAGAGTGTCCCATCCACCTACATCATGTATTTGGGATGTGGGAGGAAACCGGAGCACCTGGAGGAAACCCATGCGACCACAGGGAGGACATGCAGACTCCGCACAGAAGGCACCTCAGCCAAGAATCGAACTGGAGAACCTCTTGCTGTGAGGCGGCAATGCTAACTGCTACACCACCACAACCACCAATAACTAATAATGATAATAATAACAGTAATAATAATAATAATAATATTAGGCATAACTTCAGCAAATGTGTGGGTGGACAGTCTTGTGTCAGCCTCCAACTGGGTTGCAACAATGGGATCTGATGCTGGAACCATACAGTCTTCGGGTTCTTCATCCAACCTGAATTAGACTGGACGGCAGAAGATTCATAACATTTTTCTTAAGCAGCAGCTGAAAGTCAAGGTGGGCGGATTCAGAAAGTACAGTTGTTTAAAAAAAACTTACCATAACAGTACATATTTGAATGATAAGAATGTTAATGTTAAGAATGTTAAGAAACTGCAACTTGAAGTCATTTACTTCAAACAATGCTTAGAAGAGAAGTTAGTTCCTAAAGGTTTACGTTACCATCAGTTACCAATGGGGTTGATACCTGAATCCCTGTTTCATAAAGAGTTACTGGACCTTTTTAACTCTTTTGGTCTTTCTATCATGCAATGTATGACCAAACACTATTCTGCCCAAACTGAGTGTTTGACTGCAGAAGTAGATGAACTTGACAGAGACATTAAAACTAACGTCGACTTTTCTAGGTACAAATTCGATTATGTAAGAGTTTTTTCCAGTATAGATCACCTACTGGATAAACTCAAACAAATAAGATCAAGAAATTAAACAGAGATCGTTTAGCTTATTCTAATGGGTCGGCGTACCAGAAACCACAAACTGCCCAGGTTTGGAATAATAGAAACCATGCTAATGGTTTCCAACACTCAAATTCTTCTATAAATCTGGACAGTACTAATGAAACTGATGTTGGTACATTGACTAACAACACACAAGACTCGGAACCTTTAAGACGTAGCGAGAGACTTCAATCTATTAACATTAACAACAATAGTAACAACAAGAGTAACACTAGTCAGCCTCCACATGTACAGCAACAGGTTTTTTATCAAGGTGCAAAACCCAAGATCCTACCGAAACCACAGAGGGCACAGAATTCGAAGAAGAAATCATGGAACACCAGGAGAAAGAGCTGACTGACTTCGCCTCACCCATTGACTTTACTAAGCCGTTTATATTGAAAAACATTAATGGTGACTTTAACATATACAATTTCTCATCAATAAGTATTAATTCCGACTTAGTGGAACTGTTAGCAAAGGGTAATACCTTTGTTCCCAGTTTCAACATGAATTTAGCTAAGACTCTGATGGACTTAAAATGTTTTGTTAGAAAATTAAATCTTTCTTTTTTTTTAGGTGATCATGACATCTCTCATGGGTTACTTAAGCCTCTAAGTACATTTAATCCACCACTACACCCATTATTACACATTTTTGAGAGTGTTTGTGAACTTGACATAAGAAGTATGGTATACACACGTAAGTCAAGTCATCACTCTAAATCTCATAATACTAGTCTTGAACAACATGAAGAATTGCATTTGATCAGATCTAGTATGGTATGGTGTGTTAAGCCAGATAAAGGGGGTGGCTTAGTCATTTTCGACACTAATGATTATATTAACAGAATGGAGGCAGTTCTCGACAACATAGCTTATGCAAATGCTTCTATTAATGAATATAACGTAGCACAGAGAAGAGTAAAAGGTTACTTCAGGGATTTATTCATCGAATCTAAAATTGAGATACTTATAACTACATTAACATCCCGTTCCCAAAGTTGCCCATTATGTTTGGAATCCCTAAAATTCACAAGGAAATTTTGAACCCACTAATGAGACCTCTCATTGATGGTAGAACATCTTTAACATACCCTTGTGCTAAACTGGTAGACTCCATCCTTCAGAAATATTTGAAAAGAATACCACAAATCTGTAAAGACTCGTGGTCATTATTGGAGAGTCTTAATAACTTAACATTAGATCACCACTCTAACTTTTTGACTACTGACGTGGTAGATCTATATACTTCCATTCCCCATATGGAAGCAATTGAGTGGACCACTTTAATTTTAAAACAAATGAACGCCCCTAATAATGACATTTATGTGGTGTCAGAATTATTGGATATCATCCTTACTAACAATTTCTTCACTTTCAATAACCAGTTTTTCTTACAGAAACAAGGGGTAGCAATGAGCTCCCCTTGTGGAGCAAGTTTGGCTAACCTGTTTGCTGCCTATTGTGAAAAATGTTTTATATTGGACAAACCAGAAACATCTAAATTCTTGGTTTACTATACAAGATTTTTAGATGACATTTTCGTCATCTTTAGAGGCAACAGCAAATATGCTGACAAGTTTATTGAATACCTAAACTCTACTACCTTGTTCTTTAAATTTACACACCATTTTGGTACAACTTGTATTGACTATCTGGATGTCAAATTGACTAGAGGACCTAATAACAAATTATACTCCACTATTTATAGGAAGTCAACGTACTGTAATTCATTTTTACATTTTTCTAGTTTGCACCCTTTTAAACAGAAACGTTCTATTGTAAAAGGTCAACTAGTTAGAGCAGCTAGGATGTGTTCTACAGACAATGACTTCCTAGGAGAATGTGACCTATTAGAAAGCATGTTTGTTAAAAGGGGTTACCCGGTCTATCTCATCCAAGAATTAATTTTAGAAGTAAGGAACAAGCGAGAGTCAGGTTCATTAAAACCCATTCTCCCTGACTCCAGAGGCTTTCACATAGTACCGATATCAGTAACTGAAGAAAACAGTGACACCCATTTTTTGAACAACCACTCTAGTTTCTGCCTAGTCAACAGAGTAAGTCCTAAAACAGTACAAACAGTTACAAGCCATCAATACAGGCATAGCTTTATTACCTCATTCAACAATGACAGTGAGCAAATAAAATTCTTGCTACGTAAGAATTGGTATTTACTATCTAAGGACAGTTCATTAATTGAGAGAATTGGCCCTTCACCAGTTATTATTTACAGGAGAGGACCGAATTTGAAACGTAAACTATCCAAGTCTAACAATAGATCCAGTGTTTTTTCCCCCTGTGGCACTTGTAGTATGTGCAAACATGTAATAAGAAGTAACTATTTTAAGTTAGCTAATAGAAAATACTTCATCAAACATAAACTTGATTGTAACTCAAAAAGTCCAGTTTACTTAGCGATGTGTAAAACCTGTAACGCTTTTTATGTGGTAAAGACTGACCGTAGACTTCAAGACAGGATCTATGAGCATACTTATGCTATTTCAAAAATAAGTGTGACAACGCTCTAGCTAAACACATTAACGTCAATCCTGGTCATTGTTTCCAGTTCTTAGCCATAGACCAGGTAGGACAGGACATTAGAGGTGGTCCTATCCCTATTCAATTAGAATGCCGAGAATTAGAGTGGCAGTTGCTATTGAATGCCTTTTGTGTACCAGGATTAAATGATAACTGTAACATTTCTTGTTTACTGAAACTGAGGAGTGTCTTGAGATAATCAATTTGGCTCAAGACAACTTATAAAATACTTTGAATATTTAACAACTAGTACACAAGTTGTTTTCTAGTTTTTTATTGAGTTACCGTTTAGGTCTATTACATACTGACATGTGACTACGAGTCCCAACATTAGTATCTTGATTATTGTATGTATTTGAGTTAAGTTATTTTAGTGAATTGTTAAATGCTTGTTTTATACTTTATGCTTTATATTTTTATGTATTTCTTATGTCGGACTTTTTTGTACGATTCACTTGAACTTTTCGGTTAGTTTGATCAAGTGCTCACAGTTGTCTGTACCTTTAACTCTGTGAGAATTTTTGATTGGTTAACAGTACAGAACCGCTTATGGGCGGAACTTTTTGAATTTTATAAGATTCAAGTGATATCTTGTTTTTCATGTTTTAATATATATTTTCTGAAGAAGTTTCCCGTGTTGGTGAGACAAAAACGTGTCTTGTGCAAATAAATTTGTGATACGTTAATTTTATTACCACTTATCACCATGTGGTTTATCTTTGGACTGCTTTGCTCCTTCCGCTTACCTGTTTGAATTTACATTATTTGAATGATCACTGCTGCAGTAGCTTTAGCCTTAGCTATATGGGTTACACCCTGTCAGGGATAAAACAGTCGACCAGTTTCCAAAACTTCAGGACACCTTCCACACATCCAAATTGTCAGGCAGCTTGAACAAAGCTGACTTAAAGATAAGTTTGGGTGCAAAGCCCTTCAGAAATGTCCTGCCAGTAGACAGGAGGAGCCTAAGCCCTGCAAGGAAATGCTAGGAACAACAGACAATAAGTGTCCACAACCTAGCATTAAATAATGCACCAGAAACAACGGGGATGAAGGGAGGGAGCGGCTTCTGCAGCAGTGATCATTCAAACATCCACTATTACTGTAATTTTTATTAACACAACTGTACTATGTTCATCATATTGATCACTGCTGCAGCAGCCTTAGTTATATGTGTAGATTACCTTAGCAAACTAGATTTGGGAGGCAGAAAGATAAGAGCCCAAAAGCCCATGGAGAATGGTCCTAGCAGAGCTTGATCTGGACATAGAGAAGGAATCAAGCTTATAGTGCTTTGTAAAAGTATGAACAGAGGACCAAGCAGCAGATTTTAGAATATTTCTAGAATCCAACCCTTTCCAAAAAGCCACAGATGTAGCCAAGGCCCTTGTATAGTGGGCCTTGCCTCTGCCTGGAATAGTTTTGTAACAGTAAGTATAACAAAAGATAATAGCCTTAGACAACCATTTGGGAATAGTCTGCTTTGACACAGGTTGTCCCTTCTTCTTACCTTCACAAGGAATAAACAATTAATCTGAACATCTGAAAGATTTAGTTCTGTCAAGATAGTACCTGAGCTGTCTGTGGACCTCCAAAGTATGGAGTATCCCCTCTCCCTCATTTGTAAGTTGTGGAAAGAAAATGGTGAGATGGAACATTGGCTTAAAGTAAACCCAGATACCACTTTAGGCATAAAAGAAGGATTACTTCCTAAAGAAACCCTGTCCATACAGAAAATGACATAGGGTTGAAGCACCATAAAAACTTGCATAGAAGATACATTTCTTGACGAGGTCAGAGCAATCAGTGTAACTGTTTTCCATGTTAAGATCCTCATGTCAGCCAGATTAACTGATTCAAATGGAGTAAGTGTTAGCCTCTCTAACACACAATTAAGATCTCAAGGAGGGGCGATTCTTTTTTTGGAGGCCTCAGATGCAAGAAAAAAACACTTTCAAGAGCATTTTGACATGAAAATGCATTGAAAGAAGATCCATGGCAGACATAATGAAATGGCAGATAAATGAACCCTGATAGAGGAATAAGAAAGGCCACAGTATAGTAACTCACACAAATATTGTAGAAACAGAGAACAACTAGCCCCAAATGGGTGCTGGTTATCTTGTTGACACCAACTAGAAAAATTACATTTACTAATATATGATTTTGTAGTAGAAGGCTTTCTTACGTCCGTTAGTACCTACTGCACATTCTCAGTAAACAAATACCTTAAAGGTATTAAGACCTTTTCATCCAGGTAGTTAATTGAAGTTGACTGACATTAGAGTGTATCAAACACTCCTTGTGTGAGTAGATCCAGTCTGTGAAGAAGCTTGTGGTAATTGCCCCTGGCCATTTTCAAAAGAATGAAGAACTGCAGTTGCCTGGACCAGAAGGGAGTCATCCCAATGATCTTGAGGGAATTCCTTCTGAATTTTCTGAAATACCCTTGATATTACTGGAAAAGGTGGAAACTATATAGGAACATTCCAGTCCATGAAAAAAAAAGGAATCCAGGCCTTCTTGCATGGTATCATGGAAAGGAATGTTACTAGTTGATTGTTCAGAGAGGAGGCAAACAGATTTGCTTAAGGAACTCCCCACAGATGTATCAAATCTTCAAACAGCTCCTAATCTAGTTTCCATTCATGAGGGTCTGCCCTCGTCCTGCTCAGCTTGTCTACTACACAATTTCACTCTGATGGAATAAAGAATGTGAGTAGAGAAAGAATGTGCTGTGAAGCTATATCACAAGCTAGCATGGCTGGTCTGCAAAGGAGGTACAACCTTGATCCCCCTTACTTGTTGATGTACCACATGATGGTGGTATTGTCTGTAACCACTTGATGAGGTCCTGGAGACCAGTGATGGTTCAGAGAGTTGAGTGCCTGGATCAGAACAAACATCTCCTTGATATGCCTGTGCTTGCATTTGTCCTTAGAGTCTCAAACCCCCTGCACTTTTATCCCTCTTCAAACAGCTCACCAAGCAAAGTCTGAAGTGTCTGTAGTGACGGACTGATTAGGAACAGAGATGTTGAAGGGGAAACAGGGATTTAAGGACATCTGCTGTCTCCACCAAAATATTTCTCTTCTTACAAACCCAGCACTGGAATTTGAAAAGAAAATGGATGTGGATGATGGGATCAAATAGATTTCAGATACCACCACATATTTCTAATGTGGAGTCTTACCAGGGGTATCATGGAAATCACAGATGCCATGAGACCAAAAATCCTGAGGTATTCCCTCACAGTGACCGTACTCTGAGTGGAAAACCTTATAAAGAGATCCAGATAAAGATCTATTTTTTCTTGTGGAAGAAAAGGTCTTTAAATTGAGGTGTCTAGCTACATGCCAAGAACACAGTCCTGTGTGAAGGAGTCAAGAAATACTTATGAATGTTCTCTTGGAATCCTGGAGTGTGTAAGAGATCTCTCACCCATGAAAAAGAGAGAGAGAGAGATTCCTGTCACTTTGAAAAATACTCTGTATAGATAAACATGCCATCTAAATATGGAAAATAATGTGGTTACCCTGCAGCCTGCAATGAGCTATAACTACAGCTAGACACTTTGTGAACACTCTAGGTACAGTCAATAGTCCAAAGAGTAAGGCGGAGAACTGATAATGGGATCCAAACATAAATAAAACCTTAATAAAAGTCTAAAGTCTGGATGAATAGGGATGTGATGATAAGCATATTTTAAATCTAGTGTTGCCAGGAAACTTGAAAGAGGAAAAAGAGGTAACAGGTTGTGAAGTGACATAATTTTGAATTTGGATACTATCACAAGCAGGTTTAGGAAAGAAGGATTCACAAATGGTCGCCAGGAATTTTCTTTCTTTGCACTAAGAACATTCTTGAATAAAAACCCTTCCCCTCCTGGAAAGGAGGAATGATTCAATCACTCCTTGGGACAAATTTCCCCCTCTCTGCCATCTGTAACTGTGATGAATGATTTCCAGAACCCAATGGTCTGAAACTATCTGTTGTCAAAGAGAAAAATGGAGATTCAGACTTTCTGGAAGAAAGAAAGAGACCAGGATGAGAGGGAGTCACAAGATCTCTTGAATAGCCATTCATACTTGTTGGTCTTTCCTTAGTTTTGGGAGGTTTGAGGCTTCCTTTTGGAACCCCTTGCCATTTCTTCTTAAATGTCTATCTGCATTTTGTTGAGACTGTTTATTACGCCCCCCCCCAAAAAAAAAATTGGATGAGGAGATAAAAAATCCCTTAGAAAATTAGGAAAAGGACAGCAGAAAAATCACAGAGATTCCCTGGATCAGCTTGTCCCTTTCATCACACTTTTTCCTCATCTCTGCAGCAGAGGGACCAAAAACACTTAATCTTTAGCCAAGCACATGCAGCACCTGGAGAGACCACAGAGGTTCCTTACCAGGAAAATCCAGGGTCTCAAGCACCTATCCTATACAGAGAGGTTTAAAGCCCTGTCCCTCTACTCAGTCTCACTCAGACTGCTCAGAGATAACCTGTGTCTGGCATATAAAGCCATCTCAGACCCAGCCTTGCTGGAGCTGTTGAATATCTGTAAGTCAAACTTAACTCACGCAACCCACATGCAAGGCCTTAACCTGGTCTGTGACATTAATAAAACTTATTGGTGGGATAGATTTGTGTCCCAAAGACTCCCCATCTGTGGAACAGACTCCCTCTCCATGTCAAGCAGAGTACCTCCCTAGCCCTCTTTAACAGGAACCTGGATGACTGGATGGGAAACAGAAAATACACCCCTGGGATCCCACCTGTCTCCCTGTTGGACAGGGGAAACAGGTGTTGACTTTGAGGGAACACGGGCAAAATTTTTGGCTAGGCTTATAAGGGCCTCTAAGCCAATAGCCTAGTATCATGCCATGAACCTATGAGACAGTATGCTAAAACACAACACTCCTAGCCTTAAAATAAATTTCCTGAAGAGGAAGGTAATAAAGTATCAAAAAATTAAGAAGACTGAAGTTTTTTTCCCACGAAAGGCAACTCCCCAGCAAAGAAAAGCAAAATCCAATTGTCAATCCTCAAATGTGTCAGAGCAGCATATTCTTTGACAGCATTAAACCGCTTAAGAGCTTCACGTCCAAACTTGTCTTTTACTCAGCTCAGCTTAAGCTGTCTGACAGTTAGGATGTGAGGAAGGTACTCTGTAGCGGACTTCCAAGATGGCTGCACATTGAGTTAACAGCTTACATCTAGCTCTCTCAGTATGAAAACAGAAACTCAACAAAGATGGCCAGTAGACGTCTGTGTTTATGGGTAAATTTCAGTAACTGGCTAGTAAGTGCACTGCTTGGATAAGAGGAAAAAAGAAATACAGAGTACCTGGAAAAAAAAAATCAGCTACAGAAAGTGAGGAGGAAACACTGACGGGAAAGTTCTACAGCTGTTCAGTAAAAACAATGCAACCTTCAAACATGACTTCCAGTAACCTTCAAGCAGATATGAGACAACTGCTCACAGACTTGTTTAAAATAAATGAAACACTGATGGAGTATATAAACACAAACAACAAAAGGCTGCAAAAGGGAAGAAGCTTTAAACAGACATTCAGATGAGGTAATAAAGCTGAAAAAATCAGAGGTTGAAATGAAGAAAAGGTTGGCTGAATATGAGACTGCTCAGGAACAAATGTTTCAAAAAAAATAATAAAATTAGAAAACAGAGCACATAGGGAAAACCTCAGATTTTCAGCCATACCAGAGAAGCTAAAAGGAACAGACTGCAATAATATTATGAAAGCACACACAAGCAACTGGACTGGTATTCCACAGCAGGAATTGTTAGTTGAAAGTATACACTGTATGTATGCTCCAAACCTGGCTATGAGAAAGCAACCTAGACCTTTAATAGTAAAAGATGCAATCCTACCAGCAGAAGGAATTGATTCTGACAAAACTGTGGCAGAAGGACAAAATACTAAAACTGGGAGACAGCCAAGTGTTTGTGGAGCATGATTACTCACTGTACACCAGGCAGAAGAGGAGTAAATTCATTCCACTATTCAGGGAATGCCAAGATGCCAGTGTTAGATTCAAACTGCTGTATCCAGCTGTCTTCAAGATATTTTTCTCTGGATGGACAAAAATCATTTTTTGATGAAATACATGCCAAGGAGGAAATACAAAAGTTTGTCCAACAAAAAGTGAGCTGTGAAACAGAAGAACAGTCTGCTTCTTGTTCTTTTGGTAATAAAAACACAGAGAGACTGTACCTGTGAAACCTTTTACAGTGCTTCAACTGAAAATGTTGGAGAGAAGGAAGGGAGCATGACAGCTGACTAGGAAAATTAACAATATGTTGTAAATAAAGCAGAGACAGCATTTGGGAGATGGAGATGAAGAGAAATAAAACCAGTAACTCAATGTGAGATTACAATGCAATAATTATATTTGTGAAATATGACCGAACAAGAAAATCTGGAAATATTGGACTTTTGCAGAATTTGTTAGACTTATGGGGGACTCTAAATTATATGCCTTATTTCGTGTCATTAATGTTTGGGGAAATGCTTTGGGCAGGAGAAGAGAGGTGTGAAAGTTAACTGTAAGTAAAGAAAGCATTTTTCCTAATAGTACTATTTTTGTGGTGTATGGTTTTATTTGCATGCTATAAATTTTTCTCAGTTATTTTTAAGTGTAATGGGAATTGTAAATAGGTGCTGCTGCTCTTTTTCTTCCCTTTCTTTCTCCCTTCTCTCCTTCTTCTTGTTCAGTTTTAAGAACTGTAGAAACTGCATGGTAAAAAATACCCTGGCCACAAGGGCATGACAAAAGAAAAATTAATGTGCTTTTTCTCACTCTTGCATGGAGGGACTGACTGGATTACGGACTTTAGACTGATTTAGTAACATGTTTTAAGAGAAAGAAAGTAAATGAAAAAGAATATTGAATACTGTAAGGCTTTTTTCTAGTAAATAAATGTATGCTCAGTAGAATTCTGTATCTGGCCCTCATATCTCCATGGAAACAATCTAATAAAGAGAAATTGACTGTCTGGTTCTCATGTCCCCATGCAGACAATCTGATAATGACAAATTGGCTGTCTGGTTCTTGTGTCTCCATGGAGACAATCTGATAAAGAGAAACTGTTTACAGTCTGGTGAAGAGTGATTGGCTGGGAAAAAAAGAAAAGAAACTGGCTAGGAAATAATGTTGTCTGAAAGCATTCAGTGGTTTTCCCAGCTGGGAGAGCTATAAAGATAAGACAAAAACAGCATAAACACAGGCTGCACCATGCATCTTTGTATGGATATTCTTTCTTTTAGGTTAACTCAAGTCCCTGAGTGTGGCTGTCAGGGGGCATTTGTTCCTATTAGGAGGGTAAAACTTCAATATTTGAAGATGTACATAGTGTTGTGTGTTATTATTAAATTAACAGCTTTAGGGGGTATTGTTTTTTTGAGGGCTTTCAATAAAACAAAAAGTTTTGTAAGATGTGACATAGGCATAAATGGATATGACAAGAAACAACTACATAAAAGTTCATCCTGCTAAACAATGTATGAATGTAACACAAAATCTAGAACTAGACATTTAACAGAAAGGTATTATACATAAAAGGTAGGAATAATAACATTTTAATACAACAATACTTTCTGTAATGTCTTTAAATGTCAATGGTCTCACAGATAAATACAAAAAAGAAAGAATAGTGAACTATATTAAAATTTAGAGTGCAAATAGTTATGTTACAAGACACCCATTCTGAAAAAAATGAACATGTGAATTTGATAAAGAAAGGTTTTCAGAATGGTTATGCAGCTGGATATTTGAGACAAAGGAAAAGAGAAGCACTTATATTAATTGCAAGAGGAGCTCCAATAGTGATAGAAAAGCATAAAAAGATAACAATGGCAGATTTGTAGTGCTAAGGGGATACTGGCAAGGGAGGAGGATTACACTGGTGTGTATTTATATTCCACCTAAAACTGCTATAATGGTGCTTGAGAAAATTCTGGGAGAAATAATCAGTTTTCAGCAAGGAATACTACTTATAGGCGGGGACTGGAATTTGACTTACAGCAGTGGAAATGTGCCTGGGGGGCCCAGAATGGAGGGTACAACAAAGGAAAGTAGATTTTTGAAGTAATTTATGCAAGTGTTTGGCATGGAAGATGTGAATTCAGTAATCGGAGTTTTGAGCGAATTTACATATTATTCCACAAGATACAAAAACTTGGTTAGGCTAGGCAGAATTTACATTTCACAGGAACATGTGCATTTAATTGAAGGTCTTGATATGCATCTAATAACTAATTCAGATCATGCACCAATAATAACTAAAATAAAAACACAGGGTAATGAAATAAAGATGAGACACTGGCACTTTCCCATCTATCTGGTGAAAAGAGAGGAATATAAAGAATGGGTAGTGGATATTATTCAGGAGCTATTTGAGAGGATTGAAATTACTTCTGAAAATATAGCTAGGGAGTGGGATAAAATTAAGGTGGAGTTTAAAAATGGGGTGAAAATAAAAAGAAAAGGAGCTATGGTTAAGAAGTAACAAGAATTATTTAGAGGGTCTGACAAATGTTGAAGTATTGTACAATAGGGGGAATCTCACAGAACAAGGAGAGGATCAACTGCAGAATGCTAAGCAGGAACGATAATATACATGGACTTTTGATAACACTAGAGCACAAATATTTTAACACAATGACTCAGGCAACAGAAAGCAGAAAGGACTTAGGGAGCCTATAACAAGGAAGGTAATAAGAGATCCTGTAGAGGTACTGCAATTTTGAAATTCTATGAAAGTCTGTATAAAGCAGAGAAATAAGGAAATCAACAAAAGATACAAATGGAAATGTTTATGGAAGAATTAAATATGCCAAGGTTAGAGGCAGATGAGGCTCAATTACTAATGGTTAGGATAGGAGGAGATGATATAAAAATTGCATTGTATAACCAATCTACAGGAAAATCCCCAGGACCAGATGGTACTCCTGTGGAAGTTTGGAAACTAGGGGGTAAACTGATAAAGATCTTAAGGTTTTCTTTAACAGTATTTTAACAGCAGGAGAAGTACCAAGATCATAGAAGAAATCAGCAGTAGCTGTTATACCTGAAGAGGGTAAAGATCCATCAGATCCAGATTAATACAGGCCCATTTTAATACTAAACCACGACTACAAAGTATTCATGTCTATAATGGCTAAAAGAATGACAAAAGTAATGCCAGAATTGATAGATATGGGTCAATGTGGCTTTGTGGAGGGGAGGCAAACATTTGACAACATTAACAGAACAATCAAACACAAAGCACACCAGTGCACACAGCCAACGGAGCTCGGACCCTGTTTCAGGAAAAATATAATCAAACACAAACTCCAAAACCATACGCAGGGTCCTATGGCAGTAAGCGGTCTCTCAAAAGATAAAGTTCCACAAATTGCTTCAAACACACTTTCAAACCATATGAAAGAAGGACGATGCTGTTCACTGTTTTTAAGCGCTTTCACCCGTAGGCTTCATCAGACGTTTCATTACCTCCATCACACATCACAATTTAAATATCAGCACGAAGTCTACCATTGGCTAATTGCACTAATTTCGTCATAAACATGAACTACAATATTTATAAAATATTAACAACTAAATAAATCATTACAAAACTAAACTACTAATATATTAAAAACCATAAAATACATGTATATACTGTGGACATATAAAGAAATGAAGGTATGAAACCAACAGTAAATACAATAGTAAAAATAATAGTAAAATGGCCGTATATGAAGGTGCCAAGCAACAGACTAATAAGTTAAATATTAAATAGATATTACTAATATTACTAATAATGTTATGTATATGAAACAAAGGGTGTACATAGCATCCTAACACTTATATATTATTCGATCCTCTACATAACAAATAATACATGTAAACTATACATAAACTACCAGGTGGACATCATTTCTTAGGTCTAGCACATCTTCTTTTTCTAAGTACTGGTCTAAGATTGACCTTCTCATTCAGGCCTGGGGGTTGATCTGCTTTACACCTAAGTATCCACCTCAACTCACATTCTAACGTGTAATTAATCAAATCACCCCCTCGTATACTCGCAAACACTTCTTGTATTACACTGTACACAAACACATGTTGAGGGCCAAAAAACTTATTGTGCTTGGCCAAAGAATTCGTGTCAGTACCTAGCCGTATATGATACTGATGTTCTCTAATTCTCTCCCTCAAAGACCTATTTGTCTTACCTATATAGAACGAGGTGCAGGCTACACACCTAGCCAAATACACCACGTTCTTACTCATACAGTTGGTACCTGTATTAAAATTATATATAAAGTTATTATGGGGATTCACAAAAGTGTCCCTAATATCTATCAAACTACATTGATTACAACTCCCACAAGCTCTAGTATTGTAGTCAAAATCATTGGACTTCCTATTATTCTTTGATATATTCCTGTAACATAATAACTTCTTTAAACTAGGTTTATTCTTGAATACAACCGATGGTACTGGTCCCACTAACTGACTTATATCATGGTCCAATCCTAAAATCTCCCAGTGTTTACCCATTAACTCTCTCAAAAAATAGGCATCTCTAGTGTAAAATACAGGGGCTCTAATAAAGTCAGACACACCAGGGTTATGGATGTCTGTCTCTGCGGAGGCATCTGCATAGTAAGGTTTAGCTGTAGTAGACCTAAGTGCACTAACCTCACTAAGTATCTTGTCAAAGGCTGCTTCATTATAACCTCTCTCTAAGAACATATGCTTCAGTTTGGCTGTCTCCTCTATATATCCATGTCCGCTCGGATTCAACCTTGAGGCTCTCATAAGCTGTCCTTTCATTACGTTATTAAACACATAACTGGGGTGCATGCTGTTCCGGTGCAAAAAAGCATTCCTATAACACAACTTACGATGGATAGACGTATTCAACAGACCAGATGGAAGTCTATTTATATTCACATCTAAAAATGAAATACATTCCTTTGAAAAATTGGATGTAAATTTCAAAAAATCAGTTGACGCATTAATTTCTTCAAAAAACAACAACAATCCATCCACATCACCAAGCCAAATCAAAAAGAGGTCATCTACAAATTTCTTATAGAAACCGACACCCTCCTTGAAAAGCTGTGATCTAAACAAAAAGGTCTCCTCCCATTGTGCTACAACTACATTAGCGTAGCTGTTGGCACAAGGAGTGCCCATTGCTACACCATCCTTCTGTGAGTAAACGGAATCTCAAAACATAAACACATTGTTATACAAAATAGTCTCCATAAACAGACAAATTAACTCCACCTTCTTATCAATAAAGTCAAACTTAGATTGTAAAAATCGCTGCATATACAAGACGCCTACATTATTGGGAATCTTTGTAAAGAGGCTCACTACATCTAAAGTAACCAACGTAAAATCACTCAAATCATCCAAACTCTTCATATATTCATATAGCTCAAGTAGGAACTGCTTACTGTCCCTTAAAATATGCGGAATATTATTAACCAATGGTCTTACAAAATATTCCACAGTGAACAGCATCGTCCTTCTTTCATATGGTTTGAAAGTGTGTTTGAAGCAATTTGTGGAACTTTATCTTTTGAGAGACCGCTTACTGCCATAGGACCCTGCGTATGGTTTTGGAGTTTGTGTTTGATTAACAGAACAATGATGATCCAGAGAAAAGCAGAATATAAGAAAATACTATTGTTGTTGGTGGGTCTTGATGCAGAGAAAGCATTTGACAGAGTAAGCTGGGACATTATGAGCAGTGCATTGGAAGCATTTGCATTTCCTGCAAAAATGATAAGGTTGCTTAGGAGGATATATGAGGGATCAGGCAAGAATTAAAGAGGGTAGAGCCCTCTCTGATAATTTCTGCCTGAGCAGAGGAACCAGGCAAGGGTGTCCTCTTTCTCTTTGTTATTTGCATTGTATTTAGAACCACAGGCAAAGAAAATAAGGGACTCAGAAATTCAAGGAAATAACTGGTATGGTAGTCAAGAAAAGCTGGCTCAATTTACAGATGACATTATTTTATACTTGAAAAAAACAGAAAAAGAATATAGTGTTGTGGAACATTCTGAGACAGTTTCAAATGTTTTCAGGATACAGAATTAATGAAGCTAAAACAAAGGCAATAGCGATAAATTATGTATCACACATGAATTGGTTCAGCAATATAAAGAAGTGTTGTACTTACCATAACGTTCCATGTGAGTTGTTTATCTCGCCTTTATTCTCACTGATGGGTTCGGAGCCGATCCTAGGCTCCGACACGGCCGATAGCAAAGCTCAAGGTTTGCCAGTAGCTCGAGACCAAGCCCCTTATCCCATAATGCACTGCTGGAATTACCTCAGATCTTGTTTGCTGCAAATATATAAATATATATATATATATATATATATGTATATGTATGTATATATATATATATATATATATATATATATGTATGTATATATATATATATATATATATATATATATATATATATATATATATACACACATATATACATATACCTTTATCTTATTCTAAAAGGGAAACACTTTCCAAATGAAAGAAGTACTGAGGAGCCAGAATAGTACTAGCCTCTAAGTCTACTGTCAGCCAGGAGGGGGAAGGAGGGAGGGACATGAGAATAAAGGCGAGATAAACAACTCACATGGAACATTATGGCAAGTACATAACTTCTTTATGTGAAGTTGTTAAATCTCACCATTTATTCTCACTGATGGGTAGTGTCCCTAGCAGCCTCAATCTTGGGTGGCTCATGGAAGTACGTTTTTCAGTACCGTGGAACCAAAAGAAGACCTGTCCCTGGTAGCCTTATCTGCTTTGTAATGTGTGATAAAGGTATGGGGCTTAGACCACGTGGCTTCAGCACAAATAATGTCAAGGAGCAATTTAGCTTGAAAGGTAGAAGACGTAGAAACGGCTCTGGTAGAATGAGCCTTAGGTTTGTGTGTCAATGGCATGCTCGCATTCGCATAAACAAAGGATATTCAATCTGATAACCATTTTGATAAAGTTGTTTTAGCCACTGGATTACCTTTTCTGGCTTCTGAGAAGGATACAAAAAGTTGATCTGATTTTCTAATATCCTTAGTTCTATCAAGATAAAATCTGAGCTGTCTGTGTACATCAAGTTTGTGCAGCATGTATTCCAATTTGTTAGAGTGGTTGGGAAAAAAGACTGGCAGCTCAATGATCTGATTGATATTGGATTCAGAACAGACTTTAGGCAAAAATGAGGGGTTTGTTCTGAGAGATACTCTATCAGCATGGAAAATTATGTAAGGTGGTCTGACAGATAATGCTTGGAGTTCTGACACTCTGCAGGCAGAAGTAATGTCCACTAAAAAAATAGTTTTCCAGGATAAATATTTGAGATCACAAGAAGATGCTGGTTCCAAAGGGGGGAGAATAATTTGAGACAGCATAAAGTTCAAATTCCAGGGAGAATAAGGAATATTGACAGGAGGTCTCATGTGAAGAATACCTTTAAGAAACGTTTTAGATAACTTATGGCCCATAACATTCGAGCCACCGAATCCAAGGTGGAAATTTGAGATGGCAGCTAACTGGACTCGAACTGTAGCAACTGCTGCCCCTTCCTTAAAAATCTTTATCAAAAATTCTAAAATATACGATAGCGGAGCTTGGAAAGGGTTAATTTTCTGTGTGTTGGCCCAAACTGAGAACCTTTTCCACTTACTGCAGTATAATTTCCTGGTAGATGGCTTGTGAGAAGACAAGAGAATTTGTCTTGTATCTTCTGAAATTGAATGAAGCCTGGCAATTAGGGGAAGTGGATTAGCCAAGCAGTCAGTTTCAGGGACTGCAGAGAAGGATTAAGGTCCCCTGACAGGTGCGTCAGAAGGTCCGGAACTGGGTCCACGATCCATGGATCTTCCAACAGGTGATGGTGGAGAAATAGGAACCAAATCTGTCGAGGCCAGTAGGGGGCTATGAGGATAACAGTCCTTCTCAGTGATTTTGCTTTCTGTAAAAATCTGGGTATCAATGGGAAGGGTTGGAATGCATAAAGGAGACCCTGGGGCCAACCATGTACGAGTGCATCTCTCGGGGGATGTCCCGGAGGTGGTATTAGGGCAAAGTAGCTTCTGCATTTTGAATTGATGTGGCTAGCAAAGAGGTCGCAGCAAGGCTGGCCCCATTTGCGAAAAATCAACTCCGCAACCTGTTGTTTGAAAGAACACTCGTGAGGGAGCAATATCATCCTGCTTAGCTTGTCTGCTATCATGTTGGATTTCCCCGGGATGTGCATTGCTAACAGAAAATGCTGGGATGACACAGCCCATTGCCAGACCCTGAGGGCTTCTCGTCAAAGGGGGTAAGACTTGGTTCCACCTTGCTTGTTCAAGTACCAGACTACTGACACGTTGTCCATCTGAATTGCAATAGTTCCTAGAGGAAGAGAGTCCTGAAAGTACTGCAACGCCAGAAGTACCGCTCTCAACTCCAGAATATTGATATGCAGATGTGACTCTTGATGCGTCCATGTGCCTTGGGCAGTCTTTCCCTGAAAATGCCCCCCACCCTATCAGGGAAGCGTCCGTGGTCACAGTGGCTACAAAGGGTGTTCCGATTGTGACATGTAGAGACGTCAACCACCACCGAAGGTCTCTCTTGCAAGAATCCGTGATGAGAATCGTGGTGCATCAGTAGTTTCTGGTAAGACCACTGAGCAAAGAGGAGCCATTGAAGAATTCGCATATAATCCTTGCGAGTGGTATAGCCAGGATTGCTGCTGTCTTCAAACCTAGCACCTTCGAGACCTCTGCTGCTGTAGCTTTGTTCTTTGACACCAGTGAGCGGACGTGTTGGCAGAGAAGTGAGACTCTTTCGACTGGAAGACGTAGATTGGTAGTGGAGGTATCTAACTCTGCTCCTATAAAAATGGTATGCTGCGAAGGCAGACTTTTTGAAGATGATTGTAATGCCTAATTGATGGCAAAGTGTCAGAGTCAATTGATGCCTGGTGGTAGCGGTGAGGAGCCAATCGTCTAGGTATGGAAACACCTGGAATCCTAGACACCTCAGGTGAGCCGTGACCACTGCCATGCATTTGGTGAACACTCTGGGGGCCGTAGTGAGACCGAAGGGCAGGGCTTGGAACTGGTAATGATTGGCTCCCAGCCGGAAATGCAGGTGATCTCTGGAGCGTCTGTTCATCTTTATGTGATAGTACGCGTCCTTAAGATCTATGGAGCACATCCAATCGCCTTTCCCTAGGAAGGGAAGAATGGACTGAAGCGTGACCATTCGGAACTTCTCTTTCTTTACCAACTGGTTGAGTCTACTGAGGTCCAAGATAGGTCTCCAGTCCCCTAATTTTTGTGGTACCAAAAAGAATCTTGAATAAGTTGCGAATCCAACTTGGTCTGCTGGGACTGGTTGGATGACTCTTTTTTCTAGCAATTTGTGGACCTCTATGATTGCGTGTTCCCTGAGACTGGGTGGAACATCTGGGATTCTGTTTACAGGAATGGGAGGGGAAGAGAATGGTATGAAATATCCTCTGGAAATGATGCTTTGTACCCATGTATCTGATGTTATGTTTAGCCAGGCTGCTGGGTACAAAGACAAGCGACCCCCGACTGCCTCCAGAGCCGAACAGCCGGGCCCCCTTTCAGGGGCGCTGGTAGGGTTGACCAGAGAACTGACCCCTGTCAACCTGTTGCTGCGGACCCCCTCTGCCACAGGGGCGGCGTCTTCCGTTATAACCCCCTCCTCTGCCTCTAGAGGGGGTTTCTCCACGTATGTCCTGAAAGGCTCCCTGTGATTTTTGGAACCACATTTTCCCTCCCCTAGGGCCTTTGGGGTAGGGCTGAGTAGGGGGAGAAAAATGGACTCCAACAGCAGATAAGGTCTTGCCTTCCTGCTCACACCTGGTTAAAGTTTGCTTTACTTTAGGCCCAAACAGTGATGAGCCATCGAATGGGGTGTTGATAAAGGAAGACTTAAAAGGTTCCACAAAGGAACAGAGATGCATTTAGGCTTGTCTTCACAGAGCAATGCCCGAACTAGCAGCTCTACTAGAACCATCAGCTGCATAAGATATGAGACACATGGACGAGTTCACAACTGAGTTTAGGGTAGCGAGCTATGTGTTAACTTTGTCGGCAACCCCTGCAGCTACCGTACCCTGGAGAGTATCTCCTAGCTCTTTCAGGAGATATCTTTGTAGTCTCGTAAAATGGGTTTAAGTAGTTCAGTGATCGCAGAGAAAAAGTCGCTGAACTAAACATGCATTTCCCATATCTATCCATGATCCTAGAATCTCAGTTAGGAGGATGGATAGATGCGGATGTTTGAGACACTTCCTTTTTGGTGGCTGCAGCTACCACCACTGCATCAACAGGCACTCCCTTGGTCAAAAAGGGCTTGTCCACTGGGGCAGACATGAATTTATTTGGCTTGCGAAGGACAGGTTCCATAGCCTCCGGTGACTCCCACGCCTTACGAGAGATCAGTTCCATGAGCTCGTCATAAGGCGTAGACACCCAAGAAGTGGAAGGTTGAGACCCAAAAGCCTTCAAGAGCATGGACTCGTCCTCAGTACGGGTCTTGGACTGCCAATCGCCCCTCTGACTAAGGATCTCTGATATCTCCGCAAAGGAGATATCCTCAGAGGGGGATCGAGGGGACCCTTCTGACTCACTCAAGTCTGTGTCAGATGTCAAAGACTCCTGTGGGGAGTCTAAGTGCCTCCTCTTGCACAGTTTCTTCCTGGGCACCTCCTCAGTGGGGGGATCTGGGGAGGTTTCAGAAGAGCAGGGGACGCCCTGTGGGGGTACTTGAGGCTCAGGGTCTCTACGTTTAGGGGGACCGGTAGACGAAGAAGCAGACACAGGAGCTTGAGGGGAGAGGGAAGGCCGAACCAATGCTGACTTTGTCTTGGGAGACAGGAATCTCCACATAGCATCGAAGGCACCATGGCTCTGAAGAGAAGGGGTAGACAGACCCAAAAGGACCGTCTGATCCTCCCGCACAGAAACCATGGGCTCCGAGCCCAAAGTAGGAGCCGAGCTCATCTGAGCCGAAGCCCCAAGAGGAAGAGTCGGCACTGACAAATCGGTCCGACTATCCTCCCCGGACCCAATGGGAGAGCGTCGGCCCTGGACCTGCTCAGATTGTCAGCACTACACGATGCTCTCAGGGAATGTAGATCACCTGAAGAGTCAGTTAATGGTGGATTGCAAAATCCCAAGTCTGAACAGTTAGCCTGCAGAGAAGGTAAGATTTTGTGCCCCCTTGCTTCCTTATGGACCACAAAACTGTGGTGTTGCCTGAGAAAATTCTCGAAGGACCTGGAACCCAAAGGGAGTGCAAAGCATGAAGAGCCAAAATCAAAGCTCTCATCTCTTTTAGGTTGATATGGTCCACTTGCTGCTGGGAAGACCATACTCCCTGGAATCTGATGTTGTTGGAAGCGGCTCCCCAACTTTGATCAGAAGCATTTGTGTATAGGTCCTGAGTGGAGAGAGGAACTTGGAAAGGCAGGCCGGGATTCAGATAAATCTGACAAATCCATATGAGTAACTTGAGTTTGTGGTAATGCAAGTGAGGGATGAGAAAGTCCAGAGGATGGCAGTGTTGAAGCCAAACAGTTATGAGATACCACTGAAACTTCCTCCTGTGGAGTCTAGAGAAAAGAAGCATAGGAATGATAGATGCCTTAAACTCCACATCTCAAAGAAATTATCTTGCAGGCAACATTTGCAGAGGAGTAAGAAGAATATGAAAATAAACCTTAGGAAGAGGAAGCAAAGCCATTACTGGTAAGGGTCTGAATCCTACAACCCAGAAAAACTTGGTCTTCAGTACGGGTAAGAACAGACTTTTTGACATTTACAGTAAACCCCATAAGTTCAGAGTAGAAGAATAGAGTATTTGACATTTTGAAGTAGGAGGTGCTGAGAGGGGACTTAAATCAAAAAGTTGTCCAAACAAGGGAAATCTAACTCTCAGAAAAAGGTTACCACTGGTACAGATATTTGGTAAGACTGTCAGAACTGTAGAAAGACCAAAAGGCAAAACAGACAATTAAAAATGTAAGGAGAAAACAAAGAAATGTAAAAATTTCCTGAAGAAAGGGTGAATAGGAATGTGAGGGTAGGTATCTTTCCAATCCAAAGACACCAGAAAAATCTGAGGAATTAACAGAGGAAACAGGAGACTGGAGAACCAACATCTTCAAACAGGGAACTTTCAGAAATGTGTTGAAAAAGGAAGGAACCAGAGAGGGTCTCCAAGAACCCTCTTTCTTGGGAACCAGGAACATCCTGAAAAAGAACCATTTGCCCTGCTGAGGGGGCGGAACTGACTGAAGGATTCCTTGAACCAAAAAGTCTTGAAGAATTGAAGGAAAGTGAGCAATTTGGCAATGCAGAGGTTCAGGAATGCCCGAAAAGGGAGGAAGGGGCATCCAAATCATTAAATAACCTTTTTGAATTATGAAAAGTACCAAAGAGTCTATTGTTATGTGTTACCAGACTGGAAAGGATAGAGTCAACCAGTGGGATAAAGGAATCTGACAATGGGCATATGAGGCAGATTTGTCAGGAAAAGAAGGCTTTTGACCTTTAGAGACCTGATAAGGCTTATCAGGAAAGCACCACTTGTAACACCTCTTAGTCCCCAGAGGCTGTCTCCATTGCCTCCACACAAAAGAAGATGTAGAGGGGTAATTACACAGAAACGTGGGAAAAGGAGAATGTAAGATCTAATTAAGATCCTGCATGACCTTTCCTTTATCCTGCAAGGTCTTGAAAAGCTTAGCTAAGGTAGAAAAAAAGATTCTGGTTGTCTAAAGGAGAGTCCTGCAATACAGCCTTAATGCCTTCAGCAAAGGATTGGAGCCACAACCCGGAATACTTCCTCATAACTGACCATAACGCAGCCACCTTAGAGGAAACATCAGCAGCATCATAACTACATTTTATTGGGAGAGGACAGTCTATAGCTTCTGAATGAGAAATATCAGACAGAACACCCCAGAGCTGAGAAAGAAGGGCCAACACATATCTCATCATATGGTATTGGTAGTTTATGGCTCTAAAATCTAAGATGGCTGAAGTATACACTTTTTTTCCATACTTGTCCATAGCACAATTGTCCTTGTCAGAAGGTAAAAGCTTGAAATAGGACAGCAATTTAGAAGGCTTATCATTAGCCATGGAAATCACAGCAAGATCCAAAGAAGGGCTTTTATATAAAAACTTCTAAACTTCAGGAATGTTATAGAACCTGTCAGATTTCTTTGAAGCAGGAGGCTGTGAGTCAGGAGTTTTTGAAATAGAAGGAAAAAATGTCTAAAATAGAACCCAAGACTGGAAAGATTGAAGAAGGCTGGCGGGGGGGATCAATCTGCAAAAAGTCATAGTACCTACTCTGGTCATAAGAAATCTGGGAACAACCCCATTTAAAATGTTCCATCATTAATACAATAGTGTCCCCAAAAGACAATTCCTCGGTGGGAGAAAAAAGGAGAAGGGGAATCCTCTTCCTCAGTCCCCAGAGCAAGAGGGGAACAGATTTCAGAGGAGTAGGTCATAAACTGTTCCCCAGAATATAGTTCCACATCCTCTTCAGAGGAATCAGAGTCTCAGGGATGTTTAAAAGGAGGAGAGGACCAGAAACAGAGCAAAAAGTAGATAATCCCTGGGGCTTCACTGCCATAAGTGCTTTGAAAAGACACTGATTAAAATCCCCCCACTCTTTCTGTGGATCCTCAACTGCAGGAGCCACTTGTCTGGTCTTATGTTTCTTTTTCAAAGGAACATCAGCCCTCACAAACTTAGGGGATTCAGATCACTGCCTTACTTCAAGAAAGGAACTAGGAACTTCCTCCCTAATAAGAATCTGGGGAATCAATCTGGGTACCTCTGAAATGATCAGCCATGGTTTGCTCTCCATGTTTACATAACTAATAATAATAATAATCATCATTATCATCATCATCATCTCCTTTCGGCTTAACCTGGTTAGGGTTGCCACAGCAGAACAATGGTCCGCAGAACGATTGGCACTGAAGTTTTACGGTGTCAAGTTCCAAGCCCGGTGCCCAACCTTCCACAGAAGGTACACACATGCACACACTCACACCTAGGGCCAAATTTAGAGTGCCCCATCCACCTACAGCATGTCTTTGGGATGTGGGAGGAAACCGGAGCACCTGGAGGAAACCCATGTGACCACGGGGAGGACATGCAGACTCCGCACAGAAGGCACCCCAGCCAAGAATCGAACTGGAGAACCTCTTGCTGTGAGGCGGCAATGCTAACTGCTACACCACCACAGCCACCAATAACTAATAATGATAATAATAACAGTAATAATAATAATAATAATAATATTAGGTATAACTTCAGCAAATGTGTGGGTGGACAGTCTTGTGTCAGCCTCCAACTGGGTTGCAACAATGGTATCTGATGCTGGAACCATACAGTCTTCGGGTTCTTCATCCAACCTGAATCAGACTGGACGGCAGAAGATTCATAACATTTTTCTTAAGCAGCAGCTGAAAGTCAAGGTGGGTGGATTCAGAAAGTACAGTTGTTTAAAAAAAACTTACCATAACAGTACATATTTGAATGATCACTGCTGCAGTAGCTTTAGCCTTAGCTATATGGGTTACACCCTGTCAGGGATAAAACAGTCGACCAACTTCCAAAACTTCAGGGCACCTTTCACACATCCAAATTGTCAGGCAGCTTGAACAAAGCTGACTTAAAGATAGGTTTGGGTGCAAAGCCCTTCAGAAATGTCCTGCCAGTAGACAGGAGGAGCCTAAGCCCTGCAAGGAAATGCTAGGAACAACAGACAATAAATGTCCACAACCTGGCATTAAATAATGCACCAGAAACAACGGGGATAAAGGGAGGGAGCGGCTTCTGCAGCAGTGATCATTCAAACATCCACTGTTACTGTAATTTTTACTAACACAATTGTACTATGTTCATCATATTGATCACTGCTGCAGCAGCCTTAGTTATATGTGTAGATTACCTTAGCAAACTAGATTTGGGAGGCAGAAAGATAAGAGCCCAAAAGCCCATGGAGAATGGTCCTAGCAAAGCTTGATCTGGACATAGAGAAGGAATCAAGCTTATAGTGCTTTGTAAAAGTATGAATAGAGGACCAAGCAGCAGATTTTAGAATATTTCTAGAATCCAACCCTTTCCAAAAAGCCACAGATGAAGCCAAGGCCCTTGTATAGTGGGCCTTGCCTCTGCCTGGAATAGTTTTGTTACAGTAAGTATAACAAAAGATAATAGCCTTAGACAACCATTTGGGAATAGTCTGCTTTGACACAGGTTGTCCCTTCTTCTTACCTTCACAAGGAATAAACAATTAATCTGAACATCTGAAAGATTTAGTTCTGTCAAGATAGTACCTGAGCTGTCTGTGGACCTCCAAAGTATGGAGTATCCCCTCTCCCTCATTTTTAAGTTGTGGAAAGAAAATGGTGAGATGGAACATTGGCTTAAAGTAAACCCAGATACCACTTTAGGCATAAAAGAAGGATTACTTCCTAAAGAAACCCTGTCCGTACAGAAAATGACATAGGGTTGAAGCACCATAAAAACTTGCATAGAAGATACATTTCTTGACGAAGTCAGAGCAATCAGTGTAACTGTTTTCCATGTTAAGATCCTCATGTCAGCCAGATTAACTGATTCAAATGGAGTAAGTGTTAGCCTCTCTAACACACTATTAAGATCTCAAGGAGGGGCGATTTTTTGGAGGCCTCAGATGCAAGAAAAAAACACTTTCAAGAGCATTTTGACATGAAAATGCATTGAAAGAAGATCCATGGGCAGACATAATGAAATGGCAGATAAATGAACCCTGATAGAGGAATAAGAAAGGCCACAGTATAGTAACTCACACAAATATTGTAGAAACAGAGAACAACTAGCCCCAAATGGGTGCTGGTTATCTTGTTGACACCAACTAGAAAAATTACATTTACTAATATATTTTTCTGAGCTATGATACAGAATTGAAATTGCGTAAACATGGTAATGCCTTGCTGAGTCTAATTATGGTGGCTGCCAATAAAGCAATTACTAGAAAATGGAAATCAAAAATCTAAACCAAGTATACTAGAAGTAGTGAATATAGAAAGAGAGATAAAACAACTGGAATTGAAATCTTTGGAAAAGGGTAGGAGCAACCTACATAGGAAAATTGTGAATTCTGGGATCAATAAATACAGGGGAGGAATGAGGTTTAAAAGAAGGAAGGCCTTTAATGAGTTATGTAATGTTTGACTGAAAATAATTGGGTAGATTATAAATGATGCATAATGTTTGCAACTGGGAGTATGTAAGTATGGTTTGTGATGTAAAATGCTTGCAACTAGAATTGTGTCAGTGTGGTTTGTTTTCACTTATATAAATGTATGACTGCCTATGTTGTAAGCAATGGTTTAGTAAAGATGTTTCTTGTTTAAAAAAAAAAAGGCCAGGAATTCAATAATTTGTGCAATGTTGCTTAGGTTACATGATATATAGAAATATATGTGAAGTATAATGTTTGTAAACATGAAATTGTTAATAGTTTGATTACTTTTATATAAATTTGCCTGTGTCACAAGTGATAACTTTATAAAGGTGTTTAAAAAAAGGAGGTACTCTGAAGCTTTGGAAGCTGGTCAGCTGTTATATCCTTGGCAGGATATAACCCATATAGTTATGGCTAAGGCTACTGCAGCATTGATCAATATGATGAACGTGCCAAAGCTCCCTAGGCCAGAAGCTTCAATTCCTGTTTTTCTGAATAGACAGAAAAGGAAGACAGACAGAAAACTGCACAAGTTCTGTGGTACAAACTCTTGACAAATCTTAGAATATGGCTGTGGGCAGCACTAAACAACTCACTTCTTGAGTCTATCCTTATGGAGAATTTGTCTCCCACACTCACATTTTCTCTTCCTGGATAACATGTAAAAGGTAATACAATCAAAGGGAAAAAAAAGAGGGAAGTGACCCCAATGGGGCAATTATATTTTGAAAGCATGGTAACTGCAGCAACGTGATGAAAGACTTGCAGATCAAATTCAATACTAGCATTTGGACTGGAAGTAAAGAAATTCTGAGGATTAGGCACTCATATATCACTTAAATACTCTATGATTTAGTAGCAGGACATCTATCTGATGTACAGTGCCTGGAAGAAGCTAAGGCTTTAGTATGCTGGCAGGATGTTCGGCTATCCTTGGCAAGATATCCCATTTGTAAAGAATACTGAAATAGTGATAAGAAACGACATCTCATGCGCATAAATGCATTGGTTCAAATTAAATTCTAAGACTACTTTTGGCATAAAGGAAGGATTAGTCATTTAAGTTACCCTGACTCATGTGAATTTGGGAAAGAAAGGATTTCAGGATGGATATTCAGCAGAATTTCAGGGACACAGAAAAAGTGGAGCAATAACACTGACTGCTAGAGGTGCTCCAACAGAGACAGAAGAGGGAAAAAAGACAACAATGGTAGATTTGTATTAGTAATGGGCTACTGGCATGGCAAGTGGATTATGTTGGCATGTATTTATAGTCAACCAAAAACTGCTACTATGGAGCTTAAGAAAATATGGGGAGAAATAATCAGCCTTCAGCAGTGAATATTACTTATAGGTGGGGACTGGAAAGTATAGATGTGTAAGAAAACCTTCCATAACAGCATATGTTCAAATGAACACTGATGCAGTAGCCTTAGATATATGGGTTATAGCTTGCCAAAGATATAGCAGCTGGCCAGATTCCAAAGCTTCAGGGCACCTTCCAAGTTGCCAAACTGTCAGTCAGCTCAAGTTGAGCTGATTAAAAAGACAAGTTTGGGTGGCAAGCACTTCAGAGCTTTTATGCCAACAGAAAGAGAGAGAGAGAAAGAGAGATAGTGTGAGTCAGAAAAGGAGAGAGAGAGAGAGATGGAGGTTGAACCCTGAAAGGGCAATATAAGAAACTCCAAATATAAGTATTTACCCGTTGACATAAACAACACACCAAGATACAAGGGAGATTGAGGAAGGGAGTGGCTACTGCAGCAGTAATAATTCAAACATCTGCAGTTACGGTACATTTACCAACACAACTGTACTATGGTTCATCATAGTGATCACTGTTGCAGTAGCCTTAGCTACATTGATAGATTACCTTAGCTTACTACATTTGGGAGGTTGAAGAGGAAGGGTCCAGCAGCACATAGAGAATGGTCCTAGCAAACCCTGATTTGGACAGAGAGAAGGAATCAAGTTAGTAGTGCCTTGTAAATATATGTCTAGAGGACCATGTTGCTGCTTCTAGAATACTTTTAGAATCCAACACTTTCCAAAAAGCCACAGATGAATCCAAGTCCCTGGAAGAGTGGGCCTTGACCCCGCCTGAAATAGTTTTATTCTGGTGAATATAATAGAAAAGTAAAAGTATGAGGCAACCATTTGGAAATAGTCTGTTATGACATAGGATGCTCTTCTTCTTACATTCAGAAGAAATTAACTGAGCCAAAGATATGACATATTTAGCTTTCTCAAGATAGTACCCGAGTTGTCTGTGGACATCCAAGGTATGGGGCATCCTTTCTCCCTTATTTTTAAATTCAGGAAAGAAAACTGGGAGATGAATAGTTGGATAGAAGTAATCTCAGCTACTACTTTGGACATAAAAGAATTAGTTCTCAAAGAAGCCCTGTCACCATGACAGCTTGCAACTGTGATTCTCTTCTCGCAGAAGTCAGAGCAATCGGTAAAACAGTTTTCCATGTTTAGAACCTCAAGTCAGTTATATTAGCTGGTTCAAACGGAGCAAGTGTTAGCTTTTGTAACACAAAATTAAGATCCCAAGGACGGATTTTTCTTGGGAGGCCTCTATACAAAAACCTTATGAAAACCATCTTGACAGCAGAATGCAGTGAAAGAGGAGAATCTATGGACAGATACTCTCAAATGGCCAATAAATGATCCTTGACGGAAGAGTAAGACAGGCCATAGGATAGTAGCTCACACAAATATCGTACAAAGAACAACCAGCTATGAGTGGGTGCTGGTTAGGTTGTTGACACTAACTATAAAAAAACTTTGTCATTTGCTAATATATGACTTTCTAGTAGCAGACTTTCTTGCCTCCATTATTACCTGTTGCACATACTCAGTAAACAGCTAGCAAAAGGAAATTAAGACCCTATCATCCAGGAAGTCAGCTGAAGTTAACTGAGGTCAGTGTGTATCAAACACCCCTGAACTTGTATGAGTAGATTCATTCTGGGAAGCTTGTGGTAACTGTTCCTGGCCATATCCAAAAGAAGGGAGAACCACTTCTGTTTAGGTCAGAATGGAGTAACCACAATGATTTTGGTGAATTCTGTCTGTATCTTCAGATGTACCCTGCATATAAATGGAAAAGGTGAAAAAGCATACAGTAACAGTCCTGTCCAAGGAAATGAAAAGGCACCTGTCTTCCAGGCCTTCTTGCATGGAGCCCTGGAGCAGAATCTTGCTAGCTGATTGTTCAGAGAGGAGCAATTACTCAGGTAGACTATCTGATCCTCTCTGAACAATCAGCTGGCAAGATTCTGCTCCAGGCCTTCTTGCATGGAGTCCTGGAGCAGAATCTTGCCAGCTGATTTTTCAGAGAGGAGCAAATAGTCTACTTGAGTAACTCTCCATGGATGGATCAAGTCTTTGACGACTCCCAATTTAGTCTCCATTCGTTAGGGTTTGCCCCTTATCCTGCTCAGCTTATCTCTCACACAGTTTTCTTCTGTTGGATCTGTAGAGTAAGATTGTGCTGTTAAGCTATCATGGCTAATCTGCAAAGGGGATATGATCTGGTTCCCCCTTGCTTGCTGATCTTGCACATGACTGCCATGTTATCTGTAACAATTTGAAGAGGTCCCGGGGATGAATGTTGATTAATACAGTTGAGTATCTCGATCAGAGCAAGCATCTGTTTAATATTTATGTGCTTACATCAGTCCTTGGCGTCCCACACACTGCAGTTTTATCTCTCTGGGAACTGCTCCCCAAGCAAAGTCCTGCTTTGAAGCGGGGAGGGGGAAGTGGAGACCTATATTTAGGGATATTTGTTGTCTCCACCAAGTGATTTCTATTCTTACAAACCTCAGCACTGGGATTTGAAAAGACAAAAGATATTGGTGCTGGGATCAAGCAGACTTCAGATATCACTGTATCTTTTTCATGTAAAGTCTTGCCAGGGGTAACACAGATGCCATGAGACCCACAATCCTGAGGTGTTCCCTCAGAGTGACTGAAGCCTGAGTGAAAAACCTTAGGAATAGATCTAGTTATAGATAGACTTTTTTTTTTTCCTGTGGGGAAAAAAGTCTTTGAACTGAGGTGTTTAGCTACATCCCAAGAACACAATCATGTGTGAATGAGTCAAAAAAGGACTTCTGAATGTTCTCTTGGAATTCCAACTTGTGTAAGATATCTCACACCCAAGTAAGATATTCCAGACACTTTAAAAAGACCTGCAGAGATAAACAAATTATATAAATATGAAAAAATATGGATACCCTTTTGCCTGCAATGAGCTATGACTGGAGCTAGACACTTTCTGAGCACTCTTGGTGCAGTTGATAGCCCAAAGAGTATGGCAGAGAACTGATCATGTGATCCAGTCACACAGAACCTTAAGAACAACTTAAAGTCCAGGTGAATAGTGATATAATAACCATCTTTTAAATCTAGTGTTACCAGTAAACTTTAAATGTGGAAGAAGAGGTAACAGGTTGTGAAGTAACATCATTTTGAACTCGGCACTATTAAGGTTTAGTAAAGAAAGCTGCAGGAATAATCTCCAAGCATTATCTTTCTTCAGCACTAAAACACCACAGAATAAAAATCTTTCCTAACCTGGGAAGGAGGACCTGATTCTATCACTCCCTGAGACAGCACGTGATGAAGAGCTGGTAGAAACAAAAGAGCCTGGTCTTGGGGATGTGGCATGGTGCTCTGGAAAGGAGGAATTTCCTCCCACTGCCATATTTAACCTTGATGAATGACCTTCAAAACCCATTTGTCTGCAACTATCTGTTGGCAATGAGAAAAGTGGAAGTACAGACTTTCTAGAAGAGAAAAAAGACTGCCAGGGTGGAGCAAGTCCTTTAAAACAGTCATTTTGACTTGTTGGACTGTTCTTTGTTTTGGGGGCCACCTTTTCATTTTCTTTTAAACATCTGTTTACCAGCATTTTGTTGAGACAGTTTATTTTGATTTTTTTTTTTTTTTTTTTTGCTAAAACTGAATGAGGGGTTAGAGAATCCCTTTGAAATTTTGAAAAGGAGGGATGATAAATCTTGGAGATTTGCTGTATCAACTTACCCCTTTCATCAAAAAATGTTTAAAACCTCTACAGCAGAGGAACCAAACACTAAATCTCAATTCAAAGGAAAATTGAAAATAATTTTTGCATGACCTGGGGGGTACTCAGAACACAGTCAGGCAAACCTCCTCAAAATAGTACAAGTGGCCATAGCCCTAGAAGAACTATCAACTAAGTCAAACACACACTGTAAAGAATGAATTGTGACTTGTACAATGGGTAAAACTAAACTATTCAAAGCAAATTTTTCCTCATAAAAATAAACTGCAGAGAAAACATTCTTCATACTTTCAAAATTAGAATACAATTTAATATACGAGTCTGACAATTCAAAGTTTGGAAAATCAAAGTTGCAAAAGCATACACTTTTTCCCCATACATACAAATAATCTTCCCATCTTTATCAGAAAGAGTAGTCCTGGAATTAACTAAATGTTTAGCAAAAGTAAGATTAACTAAAGCAATAGCTGCTGTGTCAGGTTTGGAAATAGTGTATAAAAATTTAAAAAAAGATTGAGGAAAGCTCTGAAGGGCTTGTCACTCATACCTGTCTTTCTAGTCAGCTCACATTTAGCTGACTGATGGTTTTGGTGCATGGATACTGGCCAGCTGTTATATCGCTGGCAAGATATAACCCAAATAGTTAGTGCTAAAGTAGCTGTGATCAGTATAATGAACATTTAGATTTGCAGTAGTGAGGATGTATTGGCAGAATCTAGAAAGAAAAATACAACAAAAGAGGGTAGATTTTTGAAGAAATTTATGAACATATTTGGTACAGAAAATGAGAATTCAGAAGTAGGAACTAGGACAGAATTTACATATTATCCCCCTTGGTACAACAATTAATCTAGACTGGATAGAAAATATGTTTCACAGGAACATGTGCACTTAATTGAAAGCTTCGACACATCCAATATCTATTTCAGATCATGCACTGATAAAAAAACAAAATAAAAATGCAGGGTAATAAAGTAAAAATAAGACACTGGCACTTTCCCATCAACCTGTCTAAAAAAGCAATTTAAGGAATGGGTAGTTAAAATGAATTAAGGGTTATTATGGCAGGTAGAAAATTCTTCTGACGGCACAGTTAGTAAGTGGGATAAAATGAAAATGGGGTTCAAAATACAGTATAAATAAAAAAGAAAGATATGGTTAAGAAGTAGGAAAATGTTTAGAGGGGCTGACAAAGGTTGAAGTATTGTAAAATAAGGTGAATTTCACAGAACAAGAGGAGCAACTGCAGAGTGCTAAAGAGAAAATAAGGATGTATTTGGATAACATGCATGAGGTTTCAAAAGATTGCTGCTAAGTAACTGTATTTGATTACAGCTCCATAGCACAAAAACTTTTGGCACAATGGTTTATGCAACATAAAATAGAAAGGTTTGTTGGCAAACAGAGAGACTACTTAGGGAGAGTGAGAAGAAAAATAACTAGGGATCCCTTTAGAGGTATTACAGATATTTCAGAAATGTTATGAAAATTTGTTTAAATCATAGGAAAATAGAAACCAAGAAAGAACACACATGGAAATATTTATGTAAGACTTAAATATGTCAAGAATCGAGGCAGATGAGGCTCAGCAACTAATAAGATAGGAGGAGATTAGATAAAAACTGAAATGTATAATCAATCTGCAGGGAAGTCTCCAGGAACTGATGATATTCCTGTGGAAGTTCTGAAGTTGGGAGGGAAGAGTGATACAAATGGTATTTTCAAAGGCTATTGGAAGAAAGCAGTAATGGCCATAGAAGGTGAAAACCTGTTGATGCAGCCTCATACAGACCCATTTCAATTTTAAACCATAATTATAGTGTTCTTGTTTATACTAGCTAAACAAATGGCAAAGGTGTTACCAAAATTGATAGAGATGGATCAATGCAGCTTTGTGGAGGGGAGGCTTATATTTGAAAACATTAATATCACAATGATGATCCAAACAGAAGCAGAATGCAAGAAATTATCACTGTTTTGGTGCAGCTTGATGCAGAAAAGCATTCAACGGAGTAAACTGGTATTTTATGAGTGGGGCAGTGGAAACAGTTGCATTCCCTAATACAATAATATTTAATTAGGAGGATATATGAATAATCTGAGACAAGAATTAAAGTGGGAAGATTCCTTCATAAGTTGTGTTTGAACAGAGGAACCAGGCAGGGTTTCTCCTTTGTGATATGCTTTTTATTTAGATCCACTGGCAGGGAAAATAAGAGACTCAAAATTCAATAATGTAATTTGTATGGTAATAAAGAAATGTTTTCTTTATTTGCAGATGATATTATTTTGTAATTAACAGATCCTAAACAGGACATCTCAGTGCTGTGGAACATTTCAACACCTTTACATCTTCTTACTGAATTATCACTTGACACATAGGCAAACATACATTTATACAAAAGAGAGTAAACCATGTTCACATGCTCACAATAACAACCATTATACATCACGTATTCTTTTTATGCAATTATCATCAATCCAACATTACATTAATCAATCAATTCTTGCCTTCACTTAAATCTTACTCCTCCTCCAAAACATTATTCTGCATGTATTGTTCCCATAATTTCCATTTTTTTCTATAAAATTTGCTCCTACTCTTTTCTAAAGATCTCACTTCCTGTTCTTTTATGTCTATGACAATATTCACTACTTCAAATACAATTTGTTTAGACTTTAGTTTTAATTTTCTAGTAACTGCTTTATTGACAGCCACTGAAATTAAATTTAACAAAACCTTACTATACCTAGGCAATTCAGATCCTGCATCCCAGCTCAAAAATAATTTCCTTAGTTACACCCATTTGCTCACCCAATATTTATAGTTATCTGTAGGGAATTTTTAAAGTGTTGTTGAACTTTCTGAGACAGTTGCAAGTCCTTTTAGAGTATAAAATTAATGAAGATTAAAGGCTATAGCCGTAAATGATGTACCCACTCATGACTTTGATCAGCATTAACCTAAGTTATAGGGACTTTATAAGATAAAGTGTTTAGAAGTATGGATTAAAATGCTTCTGTTATGGCAGTTAAGGATACATGGGAAGAGACTAAGACAATACAAAAACAGAGAAACTGGAAGTTCTTGTTTATGGGCATGGATAGTAAGACACAAGCCATATAAATATTTTTAGTCTATTTTTTATATACAGGTCAGGAGAAGTTGTGGACAATAACTATTAAAAGTGTTGAAAGAATTTATCTGGGATTGAAAGAGTTAAGTGGGTTAAGCTGATCCTCCCAGTCGAACAAGGTAGTTTAAGACTACCTGATTTGAACTGACATTTTAGAACTAAACAGTTACGTCTCATATGCACAACAAAAGCAGAAAGTTATAATTCAAAGTGGAAAATGATAATGATGAAGTACGAAGTGGTTCAAGAAATACGGAGAGAGTAGGAATTTGGATGCAGATCCTTAAATAGAATTATAACCAATGTACAGAATGCTATATTCGTAAAGTTGCAGAAAATATTCTAAGAACTAAGCCAACATGGGAATGGAAAAAGGAGATTTTGTCAATAAGGATGACTGCAAGTAGTGATATAGAAAATAGGCTAGAGGGACTAGAATTTACCAGAGAAAACTGGCAAAGGAACCAAGGCATTATGAGAAAGTTACTAGAGGGAAAAGTAATAGAGTGGGATGATGCTAAGAAGAAGTTTGCACTGCAGGTTAGAGACTGCCTTCCCTATCACGGACTGATATCAGGTTATAGGAAAAAAGAAAGGGGAAGGGGAATTCAAAGTGAAAGACGAGCACTGGTAGAGTTTTTATTAGAATCCAGAACAGAAGCTGCTGTTAAAAATAGGAAATAATTATTAGTGTATACAATATATTGCATGACTATAAGAATCAATTACACAAAGAATAAATTGGGAAGAGAGACTGGAAAAGCTACATATGGAGGAACAGTGTGAGAACATACTTTTGGCTCCCGAGCATGGAACAAAATCCAAAGTTTACAAATGTTTGCATAGGTATTGTTATACTGCAAGTAGACTTCAAATGCTGTTCTTCAGTTAGATACCAAATGTTAGAGGTGGGATGTGGGAAAAAAGAGGTAATTGGGAACATGTGTTTATGGGAGTGAATGAGTTGACTTTATGTAATGCTGGATTGAAAATCAGTTGTTACAGGGACTTCCAAGATGGATGCACATTGAGTGACAACTTATTTCTAGCTCTCCCAGTGTGAAAACAGAAACTTAGCAGAGAAAGCCAGTGGACCTTGATTTCTGGGTAAATTTCAGTAACTGGCTAGTAAGTGCATTGCCTAGATGCCAGGAAAAAAGAAATACAGAGGGCCTGAAGAAAGATCAGCTACAAAAGGTGACGAAAAAACACTGACTGGGGAAAGTACTGTAGCTGTTCAGCAAAAAGCACAGCAAGCCCCAGACATAACTTCCAGTAACTTAGAGGAAAGTATAAGGCATCTATGCACAGACCTGACTAAAATAAATGAAACACTGATGAAGTATATCAACTCAAACAATAAACGGATGAAAAAAATGGAAGAAGTTTTAAACAGATATTCAGATAAGGTAATAAAACTGCAAAACTCAAAGGTCGAAATGAAGAAAAGGCTGGCTGAATATGAGACTGCACAAGAAGAGATGTTTAAAAAAATAATAGAATTAGAGGACAGAGCACATATGGAAAACCTGAGATTTTCTGCTGTACCGGAGAAGTTGGAAGGAACAGACTGTATTAATTTTATGAAAGCACAAATAAGCAACTGGACTGGTATTCCACAACAGGAATTGTTAACTGAAAGGGCACGTCATGGGTATGCTCCAAACCTTGCTATAACAACCTAGAGCTTTTATAGTAAAGATGCAATATTATCAGCAGAAGGAGTTAATTCTGACAAAACTGTGGCAGAAGGACAAAATATTAAAAGTGGGAGACAGCAGAGTGTTTATGGAGAATGACTACTCATTGTACACCAGGCAGAAGAGAAGTAAATTCACCCCATTATTCAGGGAATGTCGAGAAGCGGGCATCAGATTCAAACTGCTGTACCCAGCTATCTTCAAAATATTTTTTTCCTGGAGGAACAAAATCATTTTTGATGAAGTACACACTAAGGAAAAAATACAAAGTCTGTCCAACAAAACGTTAGCTATGAAACAGAAGGAGCTTCTGCTTTTTGGTCTTCTGGTAATAAAGACCACAGAGAGACTATGCCAGTGAAACCTTTTCCAGTGTTTCAACAAAAATGCTTAAGAGAGGGAAAAAGCACAACAGTTAACTAGAAGAATCAAGAGTACTTTGGAAATGAAGCAGATACAGGGTTTGGGAGAAGGAGACGAAAAGGAACAGAACAAGAAAATTCTGTAAATATTGGACTTTCTTGAACTTTGTTAAACTTGTAGGGGACTCTAGCATATGCCCTACTTCATGTCATTAAAATTTGGAGAATAAAATCAATACCTTGGAAATTGACAAAGCATGACAGAACCAAAAATCTTTCTGGACTTGGTTAAATTTGTAAGAGGACTCTAAAGCATATGCCCTACTTCATGTCATTAATGTTCAGAAAAAATATTCAGGAGAGGGGAAATGGAGGGAGAAAGTTAACTATAAGTAAAACATTTTTTTTCTTAATAGTACTATTTAAATAGTGCATTATTTTCTCTGCATGTTATAAAGTTTTTCAGTTACTTTTAAGTGTAATGGGGATACTAATATAAATAGAATTGCTCTTGTTTTTTTTTTTTTTTTTCTGTCTCCTTTCTTCTCTCTTTCTCCTTGCTCAGTTTTAAGAAATGTTAGCACTGAATTGTAAACAAAAATAAAATAAAAAAAAAGAAAGAAAGAGACAGAGAGATCTGGTTAAAAGAGCATGACAAAAGAAAAATGAGTGTGCTTTTTATCATTCTTCCACAGAGGAATGACTGGGTTAATGCCATTATCTTAATCTAGTAACAAGTTTTAAGAGAAAGCAAGTAAATGAAAAAGAATATTGAGTATTATAAGGTGTTTTTTTTCTAGTAGACAGTTTTATGTCTGGTTCTCATGCCTCTACCAGACAATCTGATAAAGAGAAATGGCTTGGAGAAAATGTTCTCTGAAAGAATTCAAGTGTTTCCCAGCTCAGAGAGCTATAAATATAAGACAAAACCAGAAAGCACTTAATAGAACCACAGGCTATACCATGTGTCTCAGCATGAATAATCTTTTTTTTTTATGTTAGCTCGAGTCTGTGTGTGTGGCTGTCAGTTTGGAACATTTGTTCCTATCAGGAGAATAAAACTTCATTATTTAAAGATGTACATAGTTTTGTGTGTTGTTATTAAGTTAATACGTTTTAGGGGGGTATTGTGTGTGTGTGTGTGTGTGTGTGTGTGTGTGTGTGTGTGTGTGTGTGTGTGTGTATTTTTGCTTACAGGTTTTCAATAAAACAAAAAATTCTGTAAGATGTGGCATAGGCTCAAATGGAGATGACAAGAAATAACTGTATAAAATAGTAACCTGCCTCGTAGCACATGCATGTAACACAAAAGCTGAAACTAGACATTTAAAAAAGCTGTTATACTTAAAAGGTGGGAATAACAATTTCTCAAGAATTTGATGCAGGGAATTGTTATGACTAGGCTTGTATAGGCCCTAGGGCCGATAGCCTAGTACCAACATATGAACAAACCTATGAACCTAAGCTTTTTATAATGTCTTTAAATGTTAATGGTCTCACAGATAAATACAAAAAAGAAAGAGTTTTGAAGTACATTAAAAATGTAGAGTGCAAACAGCTATGATACAGTAGACACACTTGGAAAGAAATGAACATGTGAATTTGATAAAGAAAGGTTTTCAGAATGGCTATTCAGCAGAATACCTGAGGCAAAGGAAGACAGGAGCACTTATATCAATTGCAGGAGGAGCTCCAATAGTAATGGAAGAGGATAAAAAAGACAATAATGGTAGAATTGTAGTATTAAGGTGCTACTGGCAAGGGAGGAGGATGACAATGACCTGTATTTATATTCCACCAAAAAACTGCTAGAATGGAGCTTAAGAAAATTCTGGGAGAAATAATCAGCTTTCAGTAAGGAATAATTCTTACAGGTGGGCACTGTAATTTGACTTGCAATAGTGAAGGTGTGTCGGGGGGGGGCAGAAGGGAAAATATAACAAAGAAGTATAGATTTTTAAAGAAATTTATGAAAATATTTGGCAAGGAAGATGTGAATTCAGTGCTAGGAGTTCAGAGTGAATTTAAATATTATTCCCCAAGACACAAAACGTGGGCTAAGCTAGGCAGAATGTATATTTCATAGGAAAATGCACATTTAATTGAAGGTCTTGACATGCACTCAATAAATATTTCATTTCATGTGCCAATAATAACTAAATTAAAAACAAAGGGTGATGAAATAAAAATGAGATACTGGAGCTTTCCTGCCTACCTGTTAAAAAGAGAGGAATTTAAGGAATGGGTAGTGGAAATTAATCGGGAGGTATTAAAGAAAATATAAATTTCTTCTGAAAATATAGCTAGGGAGTAGGATAAAATTAAAGTGGAGCTTAAAAATAGGCAGAAATAAAAGAAAGGGAGATATGGTTAAGAAGTAACAAGGACTATTTAGAGGGACTGAGAAATGTTAAAATATCGGAAAGGGAGATGTGGTTAAGAAGTAACAAGAATTATTTAGAGGGACTGACAAATGTTAGGGGTAATCTCAAAGAACAAGAAGAGAAGCAACTGCATAATGCTAAATAGGAAATAATGGATTACCTTGATAATATGCACGGATTTAGAAAGACTGCTGTTAAGCAACTGTTTTTAATAATAATTCTAGAGTACAAAAACTTTTAGCACAACCACTCAGGCAACAGAAAGTAGAAAGGGCTGCCAGCAAGCTTAGGGAGCTTATAACAGGAAGATAACAAGAGTTCCTTTAGAAGTATTTCAAATATTTTGGAAATTCTATGAAAGTCTGTATAAAGCAGAGAAATATGGAAATCAACAAAAAGTACAAATGGTAATGTTTATGGCAGAATTAAATATGCCAAGGTCAGATGTAGAGGAGGCTCAATTACTAACAGTTAGGATAGGAGGAGATGACATATAACTAGTGATATATAACCAATCTACACAAATGTCCCCAGGAATATATGGTATTCCTGTGGAAGTCTGGAAGCTAGGAAGGAAAAAATAATAAAGATCTGGAAGCTTTTGTTTAACAGTATTTTAAGAGGAGGAGGAGAAGTACCAAAATCTTCAAAGAAAGCAGTGGTGGCTGTAATACTTAAGGAGGGTAAAGATCCATCAGATTCAGATTAATACAGGCCCATTTCCATACTGAACAATGATTACAGAGTGTTTATGTCTATAATGGCTAAAAGAATGGCAAAAGTGATGCCTACATTGATAGATATGGATCAATGTGGTTTTGTGGAGGGGAGGTAAACATTTGGCAACATTAACAGAACACGGATGATTCACAGGGAAGCAAAATGTTAGAAAATACAACTGTATTTGGTAGATCTTGATGCAGAGAAAGTTTCGACAGAGTTAGCTGTGACTTTAAGAGCAGAGCGATGGAAGCATTTGCATCCCCTGATAAAACTATATGGCTGATTAGGAGGACATATGAGGGATTGGAGGCGAAAATTAAAGTGAGTGAGGTCCTCTCTGATAATCTCTACTTGAGCAGAGGAACCAGGCAGGGGTGTCCTCTTTCTTCTTTGTTATTTGCATTATATTTAGAACTAATGGCAAAGAGAATAAAGGATTCAGAAATTCAAGGATATGATTGGTATGGTAGTCAAGAAAAGCTGGCTCTATTTGTAGATGACATTACTTTATACCTGACAAAACCAGAAATGGACATTAGGATGCTGTAGAACATATTGAGACAGTTTCAAATCTTTTGGGGATACAAAATTAATGAATCTAAAACACAGGCAGTAGTGGTAAATTATGTACCAACATATGAACTGGTTCAGCAATATCCATACTTATAGGTACATGATAAAATTAAGTATTTAGGAGTATAGCTTAAAATGATTCTGGTGTGGCAGCTTAGGATATGAGGGAAGAGACTAAACAAAAAAATAATACAAAAACTGAGAAAATGGAAGCTCTATTTTATGGATATCAATACTAAGATGCAAGCACTTAAAATGTTTTTAGTCCCTTTAGTCTTATACATAGATCAGGCATATTTTTATTAACCAGAGGAGAAGTTGTAGATAGAAATTAATAAAGAGCTGAAGGATTTTATCTGAGAGGAGAAGACAACAAGAGTCAAGTGAAATACGCTTATTATTCCAACAGAAGAGGGTGGATTCGGATTACACTATTTGAAGGAGTATTTCACAGCAACACAGTTAAGGCTTCTATACAGAGCACTATCAGAAAACTACAATTCAAAATGGAAAGAGATGATGATGATGATGATGATGAAACAGGGGGGAAGCTTAAGAAACAACGACAGACTGGGATTTTGGATGCAGAGGAGAATAACAATAATCATAAAGAATATTATATTCATAAAGTAGCAGAAAGTATTCTAAGAACTAAGCCAACACAGGAATGGAGAAAGGAGACTGTGCTGATAGGGATGACTACAATCAGGGATACAGGCTATAGCCAAGAGGGGGCTGGGATTTATTGGAGAAAACTGGCAAAGGAACCAAGGTATTGGGAGCAAATAACTATAGAAGGAAAAGTAACAGAATGGAAAAACGCCATAAACTTATTTGGACTGCAGGTTAGAGATTGCCTTCACTCTCAAGGAATGATATCAGAGTATAGGCAAAGAGAAAGAAATAGGGAGTCCTAAATGAAAGACCACAATGATAGCGTTTTTAGTAGGATCTAGAACATAAGTTGCTGTTAAGAAAGGAATAATTAGTAGAGCAATCAAAATATTGCATGATAACTAGAAGAATCAATCAGAAGAGGTTAGGAAGGATTGGGAAAAGAGACGGGATAATCAATTCACAAAAAAATCAGTGAAGAGATATATACAACAAAGTCTAGAAGATTTAGTATCTTTGCTTGGAAGTGTTCGCATAGGTATTTTTATATCACAAGTAGACTCCACAAAATTTTTCCTCAGGTAGACAGCAAATGTTGGAGGTGTGATGGAGAAGAAACAAGTAACTGGGAACATATTTTCTGGGATGGTAATGAGTTAGCAGACACTAAAAATTCCCTGCAGACTGCTCTGTCAGAGATGCCGGGTGAGCAAATTGGTGTAATTAAGAAAATGATTTTTTGAGCCGTGATATAGAATCGGAACTGCCTAGACACAGTAAGGCCTTGCTGAGTCTTACTGTGATGGCTGCAAAAAAAGCAATTACTAGAAAATGGAAATCAAAGTCTAAACCAACTTTACTAGAAGCAGTGAAGATAGTAACAGAGATAAAACAACTGGAATTGGGATCTTGAGAAAAGGGCAGGAGCAAGTTACATAGGAAAAATGGAAAGTGTAGGATCAATACATGCAGAGGAGGAACGAGGTTTAAAAGAAGCAGGATTTGAATGATCTATGTAAGGATTGACTGACAATGACTGGATATATTATAAGTGATATATAATGTTTGTAGCTACAGTTGTGTCAGCATGGTTTGTAATGTATACTGTTTACAACTGAGATTGTGTCAGTATGGTTTATTTTCATTTATATAAATGTAAGATTGCCTGTGTCATACATGATAACTTTATAAAGATGTTTCTTCTTAAAAAAAAACAGAAACATATATATTCACAAGGAAGTATTGAAATGTTTTAGTCTTCCAGTTAAAATAGCTTGCTGTCAACATTTTGTGATATCAGAAAGTTTGAAGAGCTAGTAAATTACTATTCTTTGTCTTTATAATGATTATTAGACAGATGTTAGACTCTGCTTAGTTTAATGAATTGTGACATATGTTTATAAGAAAAAGTGGACTCAATTACTCACATTGGACTACACATTCCTGGAAACTCAACTGAAATGTCCCCAAATTACTTGTGAATTTTAATGAAACTGCCTGATTAATAAGCATAATTTACTTTAACAACCTGAATCCAGGGGCGGCTTGTGCTATCGGACTGAGGGACTGCAGCCCTCCCAGGAAAAGTTGACATTTAATGCATTCATTGCATTGCATTATTTCATTTAATTTGCCCAAAAATTGCCATAAAAAAATGTTTCCACCATTATTTTGCGTTTTATTTTTCTCAGTCCATCCCGGAATTCAAACTGTGCATGCTTGTCGAGTTCTGGGTTTTTTTTTCCAACAGTAAAGCAGCATCTAATATCTGACTGCTGTATAAGGCAGTCCAGATAAAAGAAAAAGCATCAATGTGATGCCCAGAAGTCTAAGCGGGTTTAACCGCACCATAATTAGAAGGGGGTTCAGACTGCCACATCTGCAGGCACGTAAGTGACGTGGATGGCTGGATTGCTACTGATTGGTTCTTGCTCTCTTCTCAAAAAAGAGAGCGAGAAACAATCAGTAGCACTAGCTTAGTAGTACTTGTGTTGATCAAGAGGTCATTGGTGGTGCTTAATTACTGCTTGCTTCTTGCTTCATTCTTTTATTTATTTTTTTGTCTTGGACCGTCTCTTGGGTGGCTAAGGAGGGCTTGGACTGACTCCATTGAGAGAGGCGAGAGAGGAAGTAGACAGAGTCACCGAGAATAGATACAACTAACTGAGGTAGGTAGGTGCTGTGCTGGTCTGCTGGAACTTTTTGCTGCAACTAAGTAGTATGTGGATAATATAGTAAAAAAAAGATAAACAAAAAAGTTTTTTTCTTGTTTATTCATTGGTGAGATGGGATAGATTCAGAAATATGAGCATAGGGCTAGTTATTTTTGTGTTATGTACCTGATAAACAATGATATTGATAAGGTGTATGCATGAAACAAGATATTTTGCTTTTGAAATGCAGCAACTGAATTTCTGTTATCAAAACAAATTGTTAGCTTTTATTTTGGCATTACAAAGGTTTACAGGTTGCTTGATGATATTAAATGTTCTGTTTTTGTTTACTGTATATGATTTAACATGAGCATGAATGCTAAGTCTTAGTTAAAGTTAAAAAGAATGAACAATGATGTTTGTATGTCTAGAGGAGTTACCTGATAACAAAAAGTACTGTCCTCGCACCTTTCATTCTAGCTCTTAATCTCAGGCAGTACTACAGTACTTGGTAACTTTAATAATTCCCTTTCTACTCTCATTACTCTCACCTCTCTCCTAGCATTATCCCATTATCACAACTTCCTCACTCACACTCTCTCTCTGTACCCTCCCCTCCTCCCCTTTTTTATTTAATAATTGTTATACATTCTATAAATACTGACTATTATTGAATATTTACTGGCCTTGATGATCACTGCATTACCTATAATTTGATACTGCAGTAATTCTTCATTTAAGATCCCTTGTTACTAATGCATATGACATGTTGTTTGTGAACATAGGGGGACAGCCTATACTCAGAGACTGTGTGTGTGTGAAATGCCCCAAGTGCTGTATGGTGGTGGGTATAGAACAGGCTTGAACCTTGAACCAAGGTGGCAAGAGCCTGAATTCCCTACCCACACCCATTTGCAAAAAAAATGTAGATTTTTCCCTCATACTTGTTCTGTTCCTCATAAAATCTGTGGATTCTGTATTTTTGTGTCCTTACAAAGTCAGTAGTGCATTGGTGCAGTGGTAGCATTATTGCCAAACAACTACAGGTCCTCTGGTTTGATTCTTGGCTGGGGTGCCTTACCTTCTGTGTGGAGTCTGCATGCCCTCGCTGTGTTTGTGTGGTTTTCCTCTAGTGTCCTCCCATCTTACAAAGACATGTGTCTGTCTGGAGTGTTTCTCCCTGGGCCTCTGCTAAAAATTAGCTTTTGTTCCAAGTCTATTTACTGTGGAGCTTTTCTCCCCGGGTCTCCACTGAAAATGGATATGTATCCAGTTGGACTAACCCGGTAAACAAATGTAAAATAAATAAATAAATAAATAAGTCAGACTTTCCTCGTTAACAAATGTTAAAAATGACACGCATTTGATTATCAGACTTCATATTCTTCAGAAAGTACATGGTAATACAAAAGCTTTTATTCTAGCAATTTTCTAAGTGTATAAGATGGATATTTGAAATTTGGCCCTATTTTTGAGACTGTATTCCCCCATTATTAGCTTTGTCCAGGTTTTTTGTGCTAAGGATGAGAGCTATGGTAAGAACTGAATTCACTGAATATGTTTGGGGGCTGTATTCCCCCATTACTGGCTTTGTCCGAGTGTTTTTTGCTAAGAGGTTGAGAGCTATGGTGAGAACTGAATTCACTGAATGTTTGGGGGCTGTATTCACCCATTATTGGCTTTGTTCCGGTGTTTTGTGCTAAGAGGTTAACAGCTGTGCTATGGTGAGAACTGAATTCACTAAATGGTGGCCATTTAAGTTTCTGTCTTCTTCTTTCGCAAAACAGCTGATTTGGCATAGTGGTATGTTGCTATGACTGTTTTGCACAGGGTCCTGAGTTTAAGGCTTGGCAATGAAATATATGGTGGTAACACAGCATTTTATTCTAGCAACTTTCCAACATTATACAAACAATGTTTAAAATGTATCCCTGGTTTTTGGGCTTTTGCCCCCCCCCCAATAAACTTTGGCTTTTTTTAGATTTCTTTGTGCTGCAAAGTTCAGAGATACAGCTGAGTGAGCAGAGTTTACAAGGAGCTGAGAGCTGCAGGGGAGCAAAAGTTTAGTGCTGCTTATGCTGTACCTGCTTACATTGTTACTAGCACAACAGGTAGCATACTTGCTTTTGATGCAGAAGGCTGTGGGTTCTACTCCCACAGTAGATAGATGCTTTGCTGGTACTGTACTGTGTTGCAAAGAGGGTGGATGCTGCACTCCTTTTTGGCGAAGATACCTCGTAACTATGAACCTGTTATCAGGTTGCCATCCATTCCCTATTGCAATATTGCTAGCTTATCATTTTTATAGTGTAAGACAAGCAATTTACTCCTCAAGGGCAACAGACACTTTATTTGTAGATGAAACAATGAAATACAAAGTTGTTTGCTAGCAGCAACCTCTTCATTAGTTACAGATCTCTTTAATGTGGAATTATTTAGATGACTTTTACTTCTTCAGAGATTGTGCATATGCACTGATACTAGTGGACTGTAGAAGTTTGAGTAGACTTTTATAATGGAAATGTTCTGGATTGGGTAGTTTTGGCATTACTGGTGCATGCATTTTGTTTCATTGTTTACTGGAAAATTTTCAAAACAATAAATTTAAAACACCCTCTAAAACTGTACTGTATTGTACAAGGAATATAATTTAATACAATCAGGAAGGTGTATGAAAGAGCATGTGTATGTTTCGTGTGCAATGGGCCTGTGATTTGAAAACAGCCCATACCCAAAGTTAATCTTTATCTGCCACTGGCAAAATGTATTTTCTTTGAATGTGGGTTTCAATGCTATTTCAGTGAATGTGAGTTTTCAAGGGCAGAGAAGTTTTAATGGTAAGTCTGTTTTCATTGTGAGACTGCATTGCTTTGTTTAGCAGATATGATATCTATTAGTGTTTGTGCTGTAAAATGCAAAATAAAACTTTCAAATGAAGTCCAAATCATCGCAGAAGTAAAGCAGTATGCATATTAGTGTTTATGGTAAATGGAGTGAAATAGCCAAGTAATGGTTCACTGGAATGGCTGTAGGGGGGAAGCTCCATTCGACCATGATTTTGTGAGGGGGAAGGGCAGCAAACTCAAAGACGGCCCTGGCTGAACTATACCTCTCATATGTCCAGATTTTTGCAGAATGAATAGATTTTTGCTTCTTATTTTTGCTTTGTTTCTCATAAAATTTGTGGTTTTCTGTCAAATCATTTAGGAATGAAGTCACTAAATAATGACAGATACTGAGTTTCAGACTTCATAACCTGCAGAAAAATGCATGCTAAACAAGACCTGTTATTCTATCAACTGTCTCGGTTTATACAAGAGCAATTTTTAGTACTATTTATATGCTCCCTCAGTATATTTGGCCTTGTCCAGATTTCCTGCATTAACAGGTTGAAAGGTACATGCAAATAAATTGCTTTATAGAATTAGGCATATCCAAACCTCTCAACTGTCCCCGATTTTGGCTCAAAATGTTGCTCTTCCCCTAATACTACCTCTGCAAAATGGCAATTTTGGAAGAAAACATGAAGGGTTTACAATTAATAAATAAATGTAATAATCAGTTATAGATTACTTTTATTTCAGAAATGCATGTAGATTCTTTTATTTTGTCAGCTGCTCGAGTTAGCAGTACTAATATTAAAAAGTGTCCCTTCTTTGACAGGTTCCCAGCTGTATTGTGTGGCTATTTTATATTTTTGCATCACATTTTCGGTCCATTTTTCATAAAATTGTGTTTTTTTGGCAAATTAGTGGCAAATCATTAAAGACTGAAGTTAGCAAATAATGACAGACATTTCAGTTTCAGATTTCATACCCTTCATAAAATTCATACTAATGCAAGACCTACTATTCTATTATCTTTCTAACTTCTATGTATGGCTTTGTCCAGATTTCTTGCTCTGTGGTTGAGAGGTATGACAAATGTGTCAGGGCCATCGTAGTCAGCCAGAGACATTTCAAATTGTGACAAATTTGTTGCACCCCACTGCCCCATGTAGTGACTCCGGATGTGTCCAAACAAGGCAAAGAGCAGTTATGCAGTGTAAATGTGCAGACTATCCCCTCATCCAAGGTAGACACAAGTACTACAGTGACTTTTCATCTGGCCTTGATTTTGCAGAATGTTCTGGTTTCTGTCATATTTTTACACTGTTGATTTATGCTTATTATTCAGAAAGCGTCTGTTGCTTTGTGTTTAAGTAGCAATGCTTTAATGACCATCAGGTAAGCTTGTCTGAGATTGTAAGATGCAAGTAAGTTTTAATAAGCATACTGTTAAAGAATTGCCAACATTGAAAGCATTTCTGTTGTTGCCATGGAGAGAATACTTACATAACTAGATAACGTATAAGCCTTGGGGACTGAAGTGCATATGACAATATTTGTAATAAAGGACAGGATTACATTATTTTAAGAAGCTCATTACAGGCTTTACCTGCAAACTAAACAGAATGCCAATCTATCATGTGTGGTCCATATCCTGTGCAGTAATCCTTTAAGCAATGCATGTTGAGCTTGTTTCTTGTTTGCTTTTCATTTTTTACTTTGATCATGTTTTCCCCATGAAACAAGTAGATAGTTGTTGTCAGGCAGCAGGTCTTTTTTGAATAAGAAACATTTTTACAAGTGGGGGTATCACAGAGATTGCTACTTTCAGCATGTTACTTGGTACTTTAATAAAGCTGAATATAAATTATAATTAGAACTGGAGTGCAAGGAGAAGTGGTTTGAGTTGAGTGCTGCTTGTTTTTCTTATACTTGATTATGACTGGCATTCCAGTAATGTATTTAAAAAATAATTTATTTTTTCATGCCTCACAACCTTTTTGTTTCCATCTAGATATTAAGCTGTCATGCAGCCAATGGATTGAAATATATTTTTTTCTTCTGCACTTCATTTTGTCTTGATTGCACTCTCATAATGATGGTTTGGCACCCAGGGCAGCATATTTAATTAAAGTTACAGTTTTTGTGGTTTTGAGCATAGCTCCTCCCCTTTCTAGTTGGCCACAACCATTTGGATTGACCCCACCCATTCAGCTGTCTCCTGCAGCCCCCCTTTGATTTGAAGTCACCAGCCACCACTGCCTGAATCCATAAGCTATCTACTCCATACATGCTACATTATATATGTCATTTGCATATGACAGTCTGTAGAGCACACGAAAAAATACATATTTTTGCAACATGCTATATTTGGACTAACCATATATTCTAAACTAACTCAATTGGCAACTGACAAGTTATTTATTTGAAACATCAGTCTAAATATTAATTGTGACCTTGAAATATTGTTGCCGTTTTGACAAAACAAAACCTGAATTGAAAAAGGAATGATTTGAAAAAGTGAAGTATTGTACAGATTTCAAAGACAGCTATTGACACTACAATATAAGTAGAAATGTATACATGCAAGGAAAATTTGAAATGCTTTATCCTTTTAGTTAAAATAGCTTATTGTTAACTGTTTGCTTTATCAGAAAATTTAAAGAGCTAGGAAATTATTTCTAATTTGTCTTTATAATGTTTACTAAAGTGATGTTAGTCACTGACTTGTTTAATGGATTGCGAGTCATGTACAAGACGGACTACTGAAGGTTATTTCTGTTTACCTAAGTTTACTGAATTTCTTTTATTAGTACTGATTTAAAACAAGGGAAAGAAAGGGAAGGGAAATCTCTGTCTTTGGTCAAGGGAGGAGAGGCTTAAGAGTATTCTAATTGCCCCAAAAACTCTCTAAGATGCTTTAAATACTATTTGATTAATACTTACCTAAGGTAAGTCTCGATTACCGTATAGGTACCTTCACATTCATTCTAGACCTGATGTGATTACCCATTCTGGAAGCAGGAGGTGCCCTATGCAGGATGGGAATTGTCAGGGTGATCATAGTTGATTCTTAGACTCTGCTTTGTAAATCTATAAATATGTAAAAGTACGGCACACTAGAATGTAGGGCGCCTCTACTCTGAGACAGGATACCACTGATAAGCCATGTCTTTTCATAAGTGTAAGTTGACGTTGGTGAGCTGAAGAGTGGGAAAGTAAAGGAAGACAGTACACCTACAGTAAATTCATATTTCATTGGTAATCACTCATTGTCTCCTGTAGAATCCTTTTAGTCAAATTATTTTAGTAATAATCTATTTGTTGCTGGCTTATTTAGTGTATGCTCCTCTGTTGCATTTAATCTATCCAAATTGACATATCTGACATGTTTGGGATCTCTTAAGGGTAACTAAATATTGGATATTTTCTAAGTCAACATAATAATTGTTTACACTACTAACATTCCATCCTGATATATAGAATACTATAGAACAATAATAGAATAATACGGAATTTCATATCTCTTTTAAGAAAATTCTCCATGTAATAATTTAACATATGGAGATCAGTTGATATTGTTGGTTAAAGGTATGAGTGATAATCCAATACATCTATTTTTATCTATTGGATTAGGAATGACTTTCATTCCATGTTTAATGGGAAATTCATATTTACTTGTACTTGATACTATAAAATTAATGTTCTATAGAAGTATTTTTTTAAAGCCTGACCAGAATTTTACCCTACTTATATTTAAAGTTGAAAGAACATTAAATTACACCCCCAAGTTTACAGACATAAAAATAACATCCAATGTTATCGGAGAATATGGTATAACTACTATAATCAAAATAAGAAAAAAAAGAAGCAAAAAGTTTCTTCCAACAATAACTTGAAATGGATTTAACATTCTTATCATTAAATACTAATGGCTTAAATAATGCAAATAAAAGATCAGACTTACTAAAATATTTAAATCTAAATAAGGCACAAGTAGTATTTCTCAAGGAAACGCATTTTAAGACTAATGGTAGCTTTATTTGGAACCCTAAGGTCTATACAGTCTTAGCTCAATCCTCCTATAGAACAAAGACAAAAGGAGTATCAATTATCTGGAAGAAAAACATAATCACTCCCAAAATTATTTATAAATATGAAGACAAAGAAGATCTGCTAGCATTTGTTATAATTAAATTTAATAACAGAATATGGACCTTAGCTAATCTATATTGGTTCCCAGGAATTGGAGCAGGAATGGTTAAAAAACACCTAGAGTTTATTTCCAACAATTATAAAGGAAATCTTATACTGGGAGGAGACTTTAATTGTACCTTAGAAGCTTCTGAAACCACCCAGAAGTCTTTTTGCATAGCAACTATTTCAAAATTCTTAAAAAAATGGATTGATTCATTTAATTTAATTGACACTTTTAAAGTAAAAGATGATAAATCTTTATTATTTTCCCAAAAAGACCATAGATTTGGAACACAAATCAGAATAGACAAATTATTCGTAGTTCAAGATTTACAAACAAAAATCCTCAACTTCTCAATAGTTCCATGCCCCTTCTCAGATCATGACTCTCTGATAATAAAACTCCAAATAGAGTTTAAACCTTTAATCCTCTCAACTAGAATTCCATCATATATCATGAAAATTAAAAAATTCAGACCCTGGATGTTGTTAGAACTACAATTATTTCTTGAAATTAATAATACAACAGAAATTAGCAGAGTCATGGTTTGGACTCATTAAAAGCATATTTATTTGGTAAGACCCTTAGCTGGTACAAAAACAAAGTTATAGAGTGGGAATCTGAATCATTAGACTTGCAAACCAGACTCTTGACAGCAAAATCTAAAAAAAATCAGAATTGTCCAGAAGTCAAAAAAGAAACAGAGGAATTAAATAAAAAATATAATGAAATTCTAACACACAAAACTTATCTAGCCTTGGAAAAATTAAAAATAAACTCATTAGCCACCTCCCCCAGATCTCTACATAACTTATCTACAAAAATTAAAATACAGTCCAAAGCAAATAACATTAGTAGTATATATCATGAAAAGAAAGGGAAAAAAAGGTATCAGATATAGGAGACATCCTTGAAGCATTTTGGTTCCATTGTATGGAACACTTAAAAAAAGAAGATTTAGACACCAACCAAATAAAATTAGATACAAACCTTATCAATATAAAAAAAATTCCCGAAAACTTAAAACTAGACCTACAAAAACCTATATCCTACAAAGAAATTGTTGACAAGATAAATGAAAGTAAATCTAACAAAGCTCCAGGGATAGATGGTATCATTACATAAATTTACAAACTCTTCTCTTCAACAGTAATCTCCCTTTTTCATAAAACTTTGCTAGAAGTCCAGCCAAAAGCAAAAATACCACCCTCATGGAAATATTCTCTCATGACACCAATTCTAAAAGATAATAAACCATCAGACCTTTGAACCTCATACAGACCTATATCATTACTGAATAATGATTACAAAATATTCATGTCAACACTAGCTAACAGGAAGAAAATCCCACTTTCAAAGACCATTAATAATGATCAAACTGGATTTTTATATAACAGGCGCATACATGATAATATTAAAATTATACTTACTCTTATAGATTATGTGAATAAAGAAGATAGAGGAAACACTTGTAATCGGACTAGACATAGAAAAAGCCTTTGATTCCCTCAACTGGGAATATCTATTTAAAACTTTAGCATTATTTGAATTTCCTCCTCCCTTCATCTTATTACTAAAAAACATATATATTAATAACTCAGCCTATATTAAATTAGGTCCTTTCACCTCAGAATCTATCTATATAACAAAATGTACTAAACAAGGATGCCTCCTTTCTCCTATTTTATTTGCTTTGGCTATAGAAATACTTGCAGAAATAATATGCAATAATCCAAGAATAAAAGGAATAGAAGTCTATGACCAGTACATATCTAAAATAATGCTTTTTGCTGATGATATTTTATTAATCCTATCAAACTCCAGAGAGTCATTAGGAGAGCCAGAAGAAGTAATGGAGAAATTTTATAAGATTTCAGGTCTACACTAATAGATCAAAATCAAAATTTCTATTTTTAAATAAGAAAAAAAAAACTACAAGTTACAGATAAATTCATCATAGGAAAACAAGAACTTACGCTAAATTAATTAGGAAATGTTGTTATGCAAAAATATAAACAAAAAATATTAATAAATTATAAAAAATTATTGAAACAATAAAAAAATATAGAAAAGTGGAACAAAATTATATTAACTTTTGAAGACAGATTGCAATTAACAAAATGGTCTTATTGCCAAAAATACTATATGTAGCATTAGCAATGCAGTTAATTCCTGAAAGATGCATTCTTAAAGAAATAAACTCATGTTTAATAAAAGTTTTATGGTATCCCAAAAAGAAGATAGTTGCTGTAACTCATCACATTAGACCCTGGAAACAAGGAGGATTGAACTTCCCAGAAATAGAAACATATATAAAAGCATTTGTGCTTAAAACTACAACAGACTGGATAAACTCAAATTATTTTGCCAACTGGAAAGAATTAACAACGGCTATATTAACAAATGAATTTAATCTGTTAAAAAACTTTTAATAGTAGACAAATCAAACAAACCCTGGTACATACTATGCATAAGTATACAATATAATATAACAAAACCTTCTAAAACAACACAAATTAATCATTACATCAATTCCTTTAGGAAACTTATCAATGCAAACATAGATCTAAAACTTTGGTTTGACCTTTTAACCCCATTTGCCATCACTAAGAACTTTCCTCACAAAATATAAAGGGAAACAATAACCTCCTGGGAACAAAATGTATTCTTATGCTGGTTTCAATGTGTAAATAAATTAAATGTTTTAGATATACATATGACAAAAACTGTTTACAATATTCCAACACAGGACTGGTTAACCTTACAAAGCATTCTAATGTACACTCAAGATTTATGCAGATTAATTAATAATTCCTCATTTAAAGATATTCCAAATCTAATAAGTTTTCTGTATAAATTTATATATAATAGTTGTGAAAAGAAAAATTCCATTTCAAATCTACATAAAGAGTTAATAGCATATAAAACAATTCCCAAACCATCATACTGGCAGTTCTTAACAAAAGGTCAGTCATTGCAGTTAACAGAAGAAATTAAAACTAACATCTTACCACCAGCTAATTACACCTCTAACACACAGTACTGGAAAATATTTAACTGGAAATACTTACATAGAGCATTTTTAACACCAGATAGAATTAAAAGATCAGTACTACTACAAATGTTTTTTTGTTGGAGGTGTGAAAAGTCAAATAAAGCAGACTGGATTCATATGTTTTATAAATATAATAAAATTAAATCATATTGGAATAAAATCAATCATTTTTTACAAGCTTTACTTAATGAATCCTTTACCTTAACTAAAGTGTTGATAATTCTAAATGTAAATGAAGGTCCATACCTGAATAAGACAAATATGTATTCATTATGGACAATACTTGCTATATCTAGGAAATGCGTAACCAGAAGGTGGAATTCAAATATACCCCTGACCTTGGAAGAATTCTACACTTTACTGAATACAACTGCATTGATGGAAATAAAAATCAAAGAACTACGAATCTATCCCAGGCCACTGGTAAATAATCCTTGGAAGAAAGTTATATCTTTGTTGGACACTCTGCAATAATCAATATTGTATCTCTGATAACTGATCTGTTAATTCTATATTTAATAACATACAGTGTATATAATTGAAAGTCAGGCTATTGTAAATATTGTATATAGTTGTTTAAAATGATGTTTAAAAATATTATGTAAATGTTATTTTAATTGAAAATGAAAAAAAAAATATTTGAGAAAAAAAACAGAAAAGAAAATCATTTGTTATAAAGAAAGAAACATGCAATGTATAATGTGTGTAAATGGATTAAAACATTAATATGGTTTGTTTTCTTTTCTATTACTGTATGTGTGCCTATGTCTTAAGCGACAATTTAATTAAGTTGTTTAAAAAGAATAGTTATGCCATAAGAAACCAAGAAGAAATTATCTCTTTAGAGACAGGCAAACCCTGAGCCCTGGGATGAAAAGAAACGAGTAGCTGATCAGACTTTCTAGTAGCCTTAGTCTTATCCAAATAAAATCTGAGTTGTCCATCACATCCAAGGCATGTAAGATCCTTTCACTGGAGGACTGAGGAGAAGGGGAAGAAGTGGGCAATTGAACAGACTCATTAAGAGACAACTCATTCATCACCTTATGTATAAAGCAAGGATTGATACACAAAGAGACCCCATCTTTGTGGAAAACCATGAAAGGTTGAGAAGCCATCAACACTTGGATCTCAGAAACTCTCCTAGCAGAGGTTAAAGATAAAAAAAGAACAGTTTTCCAAGTAGAAAACTTTAATGGGGCTGAGGCTGCAGGTTCAAATGGGGCCACAGTAAGCTTCTCTAAGACATAATTCAAATCCCAAGGAGGTAGAACTGGTTTCCTGGGAGGTTTAATATGAAGGCTGCCTCTAAGAAAAAGTTTTACTTCTAATCTGGAAGCCAAAGGTGGAGATAATGGCAGACATGCAGAAATAGCTGACAAGTGAACGTTCACTGATGAGTAAACCAAACCACTGTTAAGTAACTCACACAAGTAAGAAAGAACCGCTGGAACATCCACTGAAACTGGATCCAGATTTTGTGAAAGACACCAAACTGAAAATCTCTTCCATTTGGATAAGTAAGATTTTCTAGTATTGGGTTTCCTGGCCTCCTACAGAACCCTAAGCACTTCCTCTGAGTAAAGCTGCCTGACAGGAATCAAAAGTTAATCACCCACAGGGTCAGTTGTAAAGATGACAAATGTGGATGAAGCAGATATCCCTTGTCTTGTGTGAAAAGTTCCACTCTGTGAGGTAACTTGTGATGACTGCCCTTGGCTAAATGCAGAAGAAGAGGGAACCAATGCTGTCTTGGCCAAAACTGAGTCAGCAGTAAGATTTTAGTTTGTCCTGCTGAATTTTCAGAAGGACATTTTGAATGAGAGGAAAGGGGGGAATGCATAAAGAAACATTCCCTTCCATGAAAAAGATACGGCATCCACCATCCAAGCCAGAGCATGTGGGAGTCTGGCACAAAATAGAGGAAGTTGTCTGTTCAGAGGGGAGGCAAAAAGATCCAGAAGAGGAGTACCCCACCGATGGACCAAGTCCAGAAACACATTCCTGTACACCATCCATTCATTCGACTGAGTCATGGACCTGCTTATTGTGTCTCCCACAATGTTTTGAGCAGCTGGGATGTAAACCGCTTCAAGAGTCACCTTGTACTGAACTGCCAAATCCCATTCCATGAGAACTAACCTTCAAAGAAGGCAAGATCTTGTCACCCCCCCCCCCCCACTGCCTGGAGACATACCAGAAAACTATGGTGTTGCCGGTAAATACTTTCAGAGAACCTGGTTGAAAGAGAGGATGAAAAGCCTGTAGGGCTAAAAAACACCCCTCATTTCTTTGATGTTGATATGCTCTTTCCTTTGAGAATGAGACCAAAGGCTCTGTACCTTCTTTGATGCAAATGTTGCCCCCCCCCCTCCAACCTCGGTCTAAGGCATCAGTGAACAACTCTTGAGTAGGCTGGGGCAGGTGAAGAGGAAGTCTTGGATTCAGAGCAAATTGTAGAATCCTCCAAAGAAGCTTGTTTTTTAGGCATGCGAGAAGAGGGATCATAAACTCCAGAGGGTGAGCATGCTGCATCCAAACTGGTTTTAGGAACCCTGAAATTTCCTCATGTGGAGTTTTGCAAGAGGCAGCATGGGTATTGTGGATGCCATAAAACATAGAATTCTCAGAAACTCTCTGGCTGTAATGAAGGAGAGAGGCAGAAGTTTTTTTGAAGAAGGAAGTGACGGATTGGATCTTTGTCTGTTGAAAGAAAAGCCATCATAATGTCTGTTCTGAACCTGCAACCCTAGAAAGATGTGGTCTTCTGAAGGGGACACAGAAGATTTTTTTGAAATTTATGGTGAACCCCAGATTTTGTAGGAAAAGGATGGCAAACTGCAGATTTTGAGTCAGCTGTTATGATAGACTGTCCAGTTATGGATACACCTGAATACCCTTGACCCTTAGGAAAGCAATCACAGGTGCCAAGCACTTTGTGAATACCCTTGGGGAAGTTGAAAGTCCAACAGGCAAGGCAGAGAACTGATAGTGCAAAGAAGCCACAGAGAAATGTAAACATTTCCTGTAAAGAGGATGAATGGAGATTTGAAGGTAAGCATCTTTGATGTCCAGAGAAGCCATGTAAGACTGAGGAGGAATCAGGGGAAACAAAGTCTATAAATACAGCATGCAGAAAGATGGCACTTTTAGGAATATGTTTAAGTGGGAAAGGTCCAGAATTGGTCTCCAAGGACCATCTTTTCTGGGGACAAGAAACATTCTTGACTAAAAAACTCTGCCTTTCCGGTCCTTTGTCACCTGTTGAATTGTGCCTTGAGAAAATAATTATTTTAGAACTTGTGGAAACAAATACAATTAGTTAGTGGAACCCCTATGAAAGGAGGGAGATTTTTCCATGTCATGAAATATTCCTGTTGGATAATGGAAAGAACCCAAGGATCCTGAGCGATCCTTGCCCAAGCTGGAAAAGAGAGAGATAGACGAAGATAAAGGGGTAAGACTTGGGAGAGACTAATAATCACAGACTACTTGGCCTGGCCAGAAAGGACTGCTGGGAGGAAGGTGCAGAGCTAGTAATCTTAGATTGTGGAGGTCTCCTAACAGTCTTTTTAGGTCTAGAAGAAGAGTTTTTAGGTCTAGAAGAAGAGGCAGAGGAGGAAGACTGGCTCGCTGGTCTTCTAACAAAGGATGTCTTTGAAGGAAAATTCCTGTGGAATTTTGGAACAAGAGAAACAAAAAAGGATGCTTCACATCCTGAAGTTCCTTTCCCTTCTCTTGCAATGACTTAAATAAGTCTGCAGCTGCATAACCAAAAACAGCAGCTTTACCTAGGGGTGCATCCAACAATTTTGCTTTTATGTCGTCTGGCAATGGATGAAGCCTCAACTAAGAGTGCCTTCTAAGTACAGAACCAGATGCAGTTGCTCTGGAGGATGCCTCAACAGCATCATAAATGCATTTAATTGAGTGTCTACCCACTTGAGAAGAAGCTTCTAAAATAGACATAACTTGATTTTTAATGACAGAATCTGGAAGTTTAGAAAGAGCTTGAGAGGCCTGAGAACCTAGGGCCAACCTGGACATGTGAGCTTGGTAATTAATAGCTCTGATGGCCAAAGTGGAGGAAGTACAAACTTTCTTACCAAGTCCCTCCAGAATTTCACCCACTTTATCAGAGGGAAGTAGTTTTAAAGAAGGAGACAACCCAGAAGACCTGTCTGAAGCAATGGAAACCACTTGAATAGCCAAAGGACATTTATACAAGAACATGCAGTCATCAGGCACCTTGTAGAACCTATCTGGCCTTTTTGGAGCAGGAAGCTGTGAGTCAGGGACCTTCGAAGAGGTTGAGAATGCATCCAAGAAAGCTGTCAAAACAGGAGGCACAGCGGAAGGGGAAGGTACTTCCATTTGTAGAAGCTCATAACTTTTTGCTCTTCTGAAATATGTGAGCAATCCCATTTAAAGAATTCCCTCATTTTGTTAATGGTCTCCCCAAAATAAATCTCTTCTACTGGGGAATCCCCCTCATTGGACTCCTCCTCTGGACAGGCATATTCTAAAGGGAAAGTAATTTGTGTAGAGTATGCTAAGGAATCCTCATCAGAGGAAGAAATCATCATCAGATAATACCTGCGCCCTAACCCTTTTAATAGGAGAGGATGTGTAAGAAGGAAAACAAATAGCAGAGGAAGGCTTCAAAGCCACCAAACCCTTAACCAGCCCCTGAGAAAAAAGTATCCCAGCCAGACTATGGAGAAGAAGGGGCTTGAGAGTGTTTGGTTTTATGTTTTTTTCTTAACATGCATTTCAGCATGATTAGTTGTGAAAGAACCCGAAGTAGGCCTGACTTCTGCGACCAACTCCGGAATCTGTTCCCTAACTGGAGTAGGAGGTACGTCCATAGGACCCTGAAGCATAATGAGCAGTGGTGCCCCCTGTCAGTCCAAAATGGACATTTGCACTATCTCTGAGGATGTGCCTAGGTTGGATTCCTTAACGACTTCCAATGAGGTACCCACCAAGGAATCAGACCTAACACTGGGCCTTCACTAACCTCAAGAGATATGTTGGTAGAAACAGGCATAGACTTACTGACTTTCCTCTTCAAAATTGGCTCAGCCGAAGGACCCAAGGAACCCCCTCATAACGTCCTTAGCCAGATTTTTAAGTCGTTAATTCTATAAATAAAAATTTAAAGCCAAAAGTCTGCTAAGCAAAGTTTTAGGGACAAAGGCCTGATAGATGGAACAAGAGCGATGGTTGTTACTGGGGCCTAAGCAGAAAAGACAAAGATCATGGCTGTCTTTAAGTGGAACCTGCCTTCCACACCTACACTTGCCCTTCCTGGATGACATGAACTAAGTACAAAAGGCGTAAGAAAGAAAGAAATTCCCAAAGTGGTACTTATCTGAAATCTGGCAGCAACCAACAGAATCAGGCAGCAGACCAATGTACGAGTCAAGCATTCCGAATGGCGGCAGAAAAGTTATGAGGATTGTATATATGGACATCCTTTTATGGCTGACGTCAGCACATATGTGCAACGTACCTTGCAGTAGCTAAAAGCTGTTCTATGCTGGCCAGACATCACGTCGTTTGGGTAGAGGACTTCTCACATGTAAAGAATACTGCAACATTGAATAGAAGGACATAAAATGTCACTCTGGCTCTTTGAATTATGAGGACGAGTAGATTCACTATTAAAGCCTGCAACCTGTAATCTACATAGTATCAGCACAGTAAATAAATCAGTTTTACACGTTAAAAATTTCAAACGTGCCTGATGAGCAGATTGAAAGGGTAGTAAAGTGAACTTTTCTAAATCATAGTTAAAATCTCAGAGATGAGCTACCTGTTTTCTTGGTGGATGAATATGTAAAACCCCTTTCAGAAACTGTGTAACTTGGTGTAACTTGTGATAAGGAAGAAAGAGAGACAGAAGAGAGAGTGAGGATGTAAATGCAGACAAGTAGAAATGGCTGAACTAAGAACTTTTATAGAAAATAAGAAAGGCCTGAATTGAGCAATTTACTTAAACAGTGGAGAACCATTGGTGCTTCTGTCCTGTTTGGGTCTTGGTTCTTTTTGTGGGACCAACTAGAAAAATCTCTTCCATTAGGCTAAATAGTATTTTAGTAGCAGGTTTTCCAGCCTCATTTAATACTTGCTGCATGTCCTCAGAAAAAAATGTGCCTAAGAGGGATACACATTCTATCATCCAAGCAGTCAAATGAAGATTCTGCAGGTTGAGGTGGATCCGTGATTTCTTGTCCTGTGTGATTAGATCTATACTGTGGTGAAGAATATGGTAATTGCCCTTGGCCATTTTCATGAGAAGAGAGAACCAATGTTTTCTAGGCTAAAAGGGAGTTATCAAGATGACTTTTGTAAAGCATTTTTTTGGATATTTAAAAGAACTATGGTAATCAGAAGAGGGCATACAGGAGCATTCCTGTTCAATGGAAGGAAAAAGCATCAGTCTTCCAGGCTTTTCTGCAAAATGTCTTGGAGCATAATTTCTTTAGTTGCCTGCTGTGAAAGGAAGCAAACAGATGTATTTACGGATTCCTCACAGATGGATTATTTCTTGGGAGACCAGGGGTGTGACTTCAATTCAAGGGAGACTGTTCTGGATCTGCTTAGTGTGTCTGTCGTGGTGTTCTGCTCTGACTGAATGTTATAAGCCTGAAAGGATAAATTTTGCTGAGTTGCAAGTTCTCGGGCTAACATAGCTAGCCTGCAACAGGAATAGTACATGGTCTCCTTTCTTTCTTTATATACCACATTGCTATAGTTTTGTCAGTGCTTACCTGAGACAGCCCTGTAGTCCACAAATGGTTTAAAGTATTTAATGTATTTATCATTTCTTTGATATTTACATGCTTTTTTCTTGGGATGGTGGTCCCAAAGTCCCTGTATTTTGATTTTTGTGGAAACCACCACCCAGGAAAAGTCTAAAGTATAAGTAGTTACAGACTGGGTTGGTTCTTGAGGGGAAGGTGCAAGATCTGGATTCAGTAAGGTTTGCTCTGCTCTCCATAATAATCCTTTACTGATAAAGTGGAACACTGGAATTTGGAAAGCTAGACTATGTTGATGTTGCATCCGTACTGATTTGAGAAACAACTGAATTGTTCTCTTGTGTAATCTGGCCGGAGGAATAATCAGAACAGTGAAAGCCATGCATCCCAAAATCTTGAAATACTCCCTTGCAGAAGCTATTATTTGATAAGAAAACTACAGAAACATTGTTAGTTTGATATTTTTTTTTCTGGAGGAAGATAAGCCATTATTAGTGATGTCTCTACCAGGCAACCTACAAATGCAATTCTATGAGAAAGAATAAAGGATGACTTCTACAGACTGAGGTGAAAGGCTAAGCTTTGAAACAGACTTAAAAAAAATACCACAACTTATTAGCTTTGAAAGGCTGCAAAAATAAGGCACTTGTCTAAATATGGAAAAAAAAAAACAACTACTGGTGCTAAATACTTTGTCAGTACCTGAGGTCATTGAAAGACCAAAATGCAAAAGAGAATTGAAAATGTGAACAAGAAATGGAAAAGTTAAAAAAAGTTTGAAGTTTCCGTGAAGGGGTATATGATGATAGGCATTTTAGGTCCAGAGTCACCCAAAAAATACAGATGGGGAATCAGTGGAACAGAGACTGAAGGAAGAGCATTTTGAATTTTGGAACATTTATACAGAGGTTTATCACGTCGTTTGGGTAGAGGACTTCTCACATGTAAAGAATACTGCAACATTGAATAGAAGGACATAAAATGTCACTCTGGCTCTTTGAATTATGAGGACGAGTAGATTCACTATTAAAGCCTGCAACCTGTAATCTACATAGTATCAGCACAGTAAATAAATCAGTTTTACACGTTAAGAATTTCAAACGTGCCTGATGAGCAGATTGAAAGGGTAGTAAAGTGAACTTTTCTAAATCATAGTTAAAATCTCAGAGATGAGCTACCTGTTTTCTTGGTGGATGAATATGTAAAACCCCTTTCAGAAACTGTGTAACTTGGTGTAACTTGTGATAAGGAAGAAAGAGAGACAGAAGAGAGAGTGAGGATGTAAATGCAGACAAGTAGAAATGGCTGAACTAAGAACTTTTATAGAAAATAAGAAAGGCCTGAATTGAGCAATTTACTTAAACAGTGGAGAACCATTGGTGCTTCTGTCCTGTTTGGGTCTTGGTTCTTTTGTGGGACCAACTAGAAAAATCTCTTCCATTAGGCTAAATAGTATTTTAGTAGCAGGTTTTCCAGCCTCATTTAATACTTGCTGCATGTCCTCAGAAAAAAATGTGCCTAAGAGGGATACACATTCTATCATCCAAGCAGTCAAATGAAGATTCTGCAGGTTGAGGTGGATCCGTGATTTCTTGTCCTGTGTGATTAGATCTATACTGTGGTGAAGAATATGGTAATTGCCCTTGGCCATTTTCATGAGAAGAGAGAACCAATGTTTTCTAGGCTAAAAGGGAGTTATCAAGATGACTTTTGTAAAGCATTTTTTTGGATATTTAAAAGAACTATGGTAATCAGAAGAGGGCATACAGGAGCATTCCTGTTCAATGGAAGGAAAAAGCATCAGTCTTCCAGGCTTTTCTGCAAAATGTCTTGGAGCATAATTTCTTTAGTTGCCTGCTGTGAAAGGAAGCAAACAGATGTATTTACGGGATTCCTCACAGATGGATTATTTCTTGGGAGACCAGGGGGTGTGACTTCAATTCAAGGGAGACTGTTCTGGATCTGCTTAGTGTGTCTGTCGTGGTGTTCTGCTCTGACTGAATGTTATAAGCCTGAAAGGATAAATTTTGCTGAGTTGCAAGTTCTCGGGCTAACATAGCTAGCCTGCAACAGGAATAGTACATGGTCTCCTTTCTTTCTTTATATACCACATTGCTATAGTTTTGTCAGTGCTTACCTGAGACAGCCCTGTAGTCCACAAATGGTTTAAAGTATTTAATGTATTTATCATTTCTTTGATATTTACATGCTTTTTTCTTGGGATGGTGGTCCCAAAGTCCCTGTATTTTGATTTTTGTGGAAACCACCACCCAGGAAAAGTCTAAAGTATAAGTAGTTACAGACTGGGTTGGTTCTTGAGGGGAAGGTGCAAGATCTGGATTCAGTAAGGTTTGCTCTGCTCTCCATAATAATCCTTTACTGATAAAGTGGAACACTGGAATTTGGAAAGCTAGACTATGTTGATGTTGCATCCGTACTGATTTGAGAAACAACTGAATTGTTCTCTTGTGTAATCTGGCCGGAGGAATAATCAGAACAGTGAAAGCCATGCATCCCAAAATCTTGAAATACTCCCTTGCAGAAGCTATTATTTGATAAGAAAACTACAGAAACATTGTTAGTTTGATATTTTTTTTTCTGGAGGAAGATAAGCCATTATTAGTGATGTCTCTACCAGGCAACCTACAAATGCAATTCTATGAGAAAGAATAAAGGATGACTTCTACAGACTGAGGTGAAAGGCTAAGCTTTGAAACAGACTTAAAAAAAATACCACAACTTATTAGCTTTGAAAGGCTGCAAAAATAAGGCACTTGTCTAAATATGGAAAAAAAAAAACAACTACTGGTGCTAAATACTTTGTCAGTACCTGAGGTCATTGAAAGACCAAAATGCAAAAGAGAATTGAAAATGTGAACAAGAAATGGAAAAGTTAAAAAAAGTTTGAAGTTTCCGTGAAGGGGTATATGATGATAGGCATTTTAGGTCCAGAGTCACCCAAAAAATACAGATGGGGAATCAGTGGAACAGAGACTGAAGGAAGAGCATTTTGAATTTTGGAACATTTATACAGAGGTTTGAGTAGACAGGTCCAGTACAGGTCTCCAAGTTCCCTCCTTTTTAGGCACTAGTAAATTCCCTGAATGAAATAATATAATTTCCCCTTGGAAGAGTCTATGTCAGGTTCCATTTCCTCTGGAGATAACATGTGAGAAATGATGGTAAGGTCTGATTTTTCTGGGTATGGAGGAGCTTCTAGGTTTGGGGGAAAAGAGTTCAACTGCCACTTGTATTATCCATTCTTGATAACTTTCGGATTACAGAAGGCAAAGTACAGAGAAGGACTGCCTGCAAGATTTAGAGGATGTCTACGGTGGGGAGGTGAGAGGACTTGAACGGGAAGATAGGCATTTTGTTGGACTGCCCTTGTCCTTGGGCAGAACCCAGTATTTTCTTAGGCTTTGCCAAATGCCCCCCAAAAAAAAAAAAATAAAAATAGCATTGCCATTGTTTTTGTACTGTTGTTTTCCAGACTTTGCTGGGTTTGTTTAAAGGGTTTTCTGTTGAAAGAACTAGGAGCAGAAGGGTAATGCTTATTATACTTAGGAACAGGAAACTGAAAAATCCGTTTGACACCTTGGATACGTTTGCCCCTGTTATCAAATCTTTTCAAAACTTCAGCTAATGAAGTACGAAATAGTACTTTGCTGCCTAATGGAGTGTTTAAAATTTGTGTTTTGACATCCTTAGGCATATTCTGAGATTAAAGTCATGAATGCATACTTACACATAAACTGACCCAGTTGCAGCTATTATGGATACTGCATCAGCAGCATCATATGAACATTTTAAAGCATGCTTAGTGACTTGAGCTACAGAAGACATCATACTGAGTAGGGAGGATTTAAAGTCTGAAGTAGATAAATCCGCAAGGACCTTGTTCCTGTTAGCAAAGGATGCAAATAGATACCTTGCCATGTGAGCCTGACGGTTGATAGTCCTGAAGGTGAGCACAGAGGAAGTAACAACTTTCTTCCCCAACCTTTAAAAGCTCTTCCATCTTTATCAGAAGGCACAGGATTACTAGCAGTAAGATGTTTACAACTAGCACCCTTAGCTAAGAAAATCACAGATGGATCAGCTACAGGGTTGCAAAAAAGGAATTTATGGGCCTACAAAACTTTATAAAACCTGTGAGGCTTCTTGGGAGTATGGGATTGACTGTCAGGCAAAGTGTATGTTGCAATAAAGGTATCATCTGAAGCACCTGTTGCAAGAGGGATGACAAAAGGCTTAGGGGGTCTCTAGCTGTAAGAAACTGTAGTACATTTCTTGGGATCTCATAAATCTTTTCTTCCCATCGGAAGATGTCCTCACTTTTACCAGTGGTGTCTGAAAATTAAATTTCTTCTCTGGGAGAATCTGAAGAAATATATCCTTCAGAATCTGACTCAGAAGACTCACATGAAGACACATGGGATCCAGACCATTTTCTTCAATGTCAGACTGTCAGTGACTACCAGATGGTGATGGAGACCTCTTTGCCACACAGACACTTTCATTTTCTCCTAGACAGATGCAATCATAACCACAACAACAACAGTCTCTCACAACAATTGAAGGAAAATTTACAAAGGATACTTATCTGCCTCAAAGATCAAACAAACTGCTTGCAAGTCACTGAAGATAAAGAGAAGATTAAGTCTGGCTGAAATCTTCAGTGGCAAGAAATTGCTAAATGTTGGTGTCTGTACATTTGATTCTATACATTCAAGCTTCCTTGGACATATTGTACATGTGAAAGGCACTCAAAAGCTTTTATACAATGACTGAACATCCAATTGTTGGTAGGATACACCCCATACAGCTTTATGCTACTGCAACAGTGATCTAATGATGACATTGTGATGAAAGGAGGTACTGCTAGCACAGCTACCTGGAATTTTGTAAAGAATTATATGTCATTTGTGAATATCAAGCTAACTTATACAAGATGCTGGTGTTACAAATGTATTAGAACTGTATGTCATATAAGATGCTTGTGTTACAAATGTATTAGAACTGTATGTCATGTGTACATCAAACTGATATGTACAGATGTGTGTGTTGAAAAGGTATTTGTAAAGTGCTTGAGTTTGGACTGTATCCATAGTGTGCCTACTGCAGAGAACAGAAATTTACATGCAGTACTGCAACTGTGTACATGTATATGTTTTAACAGAGGAAACTGGAGGGTTACTACACCTCAGTCCAGCAAACTTTAGAAAAATATCTGAAATTAAATTACTAGGCCATAAAGAGGCTATATCACAAGTTTCAATGCAGCCAGAGACACAAAGTCTGTACTAGGATGTTTTCTGTATTGCCTTTGGGGTGAACCAATTACTACTCCGAAAGCATGAAGGAATGCAATTGTTTTATGACTTCCAGCACCTGCCAAAGATCTGAGCAAAAGCCCTTGTCTGCATATTTTTACAGGTAGATGCAAAATACTGCCAGCTGCCAGCAATGGGGGGTGGGGGTGGGTTTGCATGAGGACTAAAAGTCAGATGACCAGAAATTATGTCATTCTGCAAGCTATCCCAAAAATAATCTTTTATATATTATTTGAGAAGTCTCTAAGTGAGACAGAGCATTCTGTATTCTGTCTTGAACCTGACAACAAGAAGAAACATTCACCACATCATCTGCCTTGCACTATTAGTAAGTTTCTAGGGTATAGTAATTCTCTTAAATACAGTCAGGAATACAGTGAAGTTTAGTTTAGACAGTATTTTTCTTTATTTATCTGAGCCTGTCCTGCAATGTCATTTTAAATATTTCCTGGGTTTTGAGCTCTGATGTCACTATGAATATATACCTACTATTTTATTGTTCTTTTATTACTATTATTGTTATTATTATTATTATTATTATTATTATTATTATTATTATTAAATATATTTAAACCTTTCATTGTGGCTGATCTTTGTAGAGATATTTAAGTTTTGAGAATACTTGCGTATTTATTTGGCGACACTGTGTGGGCCACTCCTCATAGCCTTGCTCTTGGTCAAACTACCATTTGTATTAATATTAATATTACACAGTAAAACTGGTCACCCTTTGTTAAGGGCCTTAAGGTAGCTGGCAGGAGTGACTGGTGGTAACTACTTTATAGTCTGGGCATAGCTAGTAAACCTGTGCCAGCCTTTCCCAGGTGTGTGTGTGTGTGTGTGTGTGTGTGTGTGTGTGTGTGTGTGTGTGTAAATCAAAACTCAAAGAGTGTGTGTGTCAGCTACTTGGGCAGGAACACAAAGCACTTGTTGGACAGACAGAGTGCCAGAGGTTTGGCTTGGTCACTCAGCTAAGATCTCAACTCTATAGGTGTGCCAGTGGGGAATCTTATTGGGGATCTGAAGGAAGAGGGAGAAACTAGCCCCAGATTGACTGTGGTCTCTATGTGCTCTTAAGGGAAATTGCACTTGATGCAGAGAGCTGCAACTGGAAATGCTGCGTGTGTACCTATTATCCTCTCAGTGAACACCCCCCCCCCCACAGGTGCCAGTGGGGAGGATTGAAGCTCATTGATTATTGGCCCAGAGGTGGAATATCCAAGTCACATATTGGTTTGCAGTGGTGGGTCGTCACATATTGGTGGCAGTAGTGGGATATCCACATCACAAACATAATTTTCTGTTTTTTACTTATTGTTTTGATGGATCAGGACTTTACTGTTTTGGTGCAATGACTTGGATCCCAATCAAACTGTAACTCAGTATGATGCCATAGACACACACAGACTCACACACACACACACACACACACACACACACACACACACACACACACACATGCACACACACATGTGTGTGTGTGCTACATGTTGCTTATTTTGAGTGATGTATACTAACATCACAAGAATGGCTCTCTATGTTACCATAAAAAAGTACAAGTGTAACTCTTCTAAGTAGTTTGTGAGCTTTGTAAATCAAGTTTACAATTTCACAAGGGGAACGCCAAAACTGTCTTTGCACATCTTACACAAAATTGATAAAGGGAAGGAGCAGGCATTATAGCTACTCAGTCTTCTTCCTCTCTCTCTCTCTTTCTCTCTCAAAGATCTATTGTTAAGGACAGTGATTCACTGACATTGCTATCACTCTTTTCTGGAGCACTGGAGACGTTATTATAAAATGGATACAGTAGCCTATCCTTTCTCAGAGTGGTAAAAGATGTTAAAACAGTTTTTGAAGGACTGTCCTTGCAGGACTTGTACTGAACTTAAAGAGTATACATACATTTTATGGTGCCTAAGAAGTACAGAGTCTGTACCAGCTTGCTGCTTCAGAAATATCCTAGGCAAAAACATTTCAGAAGAAAGACTAGGATGCAAATGTAGCCACTCCTTCCATTGGCTTAACTTATTACCCACATATATGCAGTTAAATCATCATTCTGATAACGTCTCACAGACAGGATATCTTTACTTGCTAACAGCGGGTAATACAAACAACGACCTCGATTTTCTAGTTGCAGCTAATTTATCTAGATAATATCCTATCTTGGGTACAGCAAGGACATGAGGTAGTTTATCTCATTTATTTTCCTACTTGGGAAATTATTGACAAATAGAGGCACTGACCAAATGTCTTTTGTATGAGCACTTCAGTCATAAAAGAAGGATACATTTTCAATGGGACCATGTCCTGAAGATAGCATTTATCTAACATATAAGTCATTATGGCCTACAATTCTGAAATTCTCCTAGCAGATACTACAGATGTGTAAGAACTTGCCATAACAGTAGGTGTCCTACTGATCATTTTTGTAGCATTCCAATGCTGATGGGTTATCCTGCCTGAGGTAACATGACATCCGGCAGGCATAACAAAGCCAAAACCATTCTGATGCACCAAAAGTCCAGCATGTGACCTTAATCCACAAGTACATGGGTAAATAAGCAGAGGTATGGGTGTAAAATCCTCAGAGTATCTAGAGCCAAGAGACCCTTGAGAAGTCTGAGTACAACAAGTAATAAAAGACAAGTTCAGCTAATAAGAGCAGAGGTGAACCCCCCCCCCCCAGTCCACAAGGCAAAGACAGACAACAGACAGGGGAAGGAGGGAGGGATGTAATACTGCAACTGTGATCATTTAGGACATTTATTATTATGGAAAGTTCTTACATAACTGTACTATGCTCTTCCTCGGATTACTATTTCAGTATTCCAATACTGATGGGTGATTCCCAAAGCTAGAGGTTGTTAAGGAAAGATGGGATGGAGACAGTGGAGCTGTCTGCCAAGTCTAGCAAGACAGATTCAGTGAAATAGGTTCTAGATCTCGAGAATGCATCCACTCTGTACTCTCCAGTAAAGTTGTGGACTGATGACCAGGTGGCTGCTTCCAGACTAGATCTGTAGTCAATGCCTGTGAAGAAGGCTTTGGATGAAGAGACTGCTCTGATGGAATGGGCCTTCACAGGTAAAGGAAGGGACCTACAGTGGAAGGTGTAACAGAAAGGAAATGGATTTAGAGATCCAGTTGGAGATAGTCTGTTTGAAGAGAGGAATACCTAATTTACCATCCTGGAAGGAGATAGAGGAGACTAAAAGCTTTGGTCTTGTCTAAGTTAAATCCTAGCTGTCTGTGAACATCCAGGGAATGGAGGAGTCTTTCACCCCTATTCTGTGGATTAGGAATCGAGGTAAGCAAATGGATAGCCTGCATACATCTCAACCTCTCACAGCAAGAAATCTGGACAAAGTCATTAATGATGGGGGAACAAATGCCAAAAAATAGGGACAATTTTTAAATATTTCTCTTACAAACTTAGAAAGTTGATAGAGTAACAGGGTTTGAATTAGCATGAATTTTCTGGAGTATGAAGTGGGAATCTCAAATGTCTGTCATTATTTTCTGACTTAAATCTTCAATGATTTGCTATAAAACCACACTTTTTATGCCAAATGGACTGAAAATATGGGGCAAAAATCTGGACATTCTGTGAAAATCTGTACAGTTGAGAGGTGGCTGAGTGGCAAATCATTCATAACTGTCATCATTAAAAAGTCATTAGCCCTCAAGAAGACCCTACTTTTATGGAAGACAAGGAAGGAAGGGATGGTCATTAGAACTTGTAGCTCAGAAACTCTTCTGTTAGATATAAGAGCAATAAGCAGAATCATTTTCCAGGCACAAAATTTTAATGAGGTGAAGTCTGCTGGTTTAAAAGGTGGCAAGTTTTCCAAAAACAAAGCTCACATTTCAGACAAGTTGAATATCCCTCTTATGTGTTTTCAAATAAAGGGCAATTGTTAAAAACTGTTTGACCTCAATTCTGGAAAGCAAGGGAGGATTTAAAGGCTTACAGGCAGAAACAGCAGACAACTGTGTGTGCCTTGTGGGAGGAATAGTCTAGTCTACTTCTGGGTAACTCACACAAGTAAGATAGAATTAACAGGAGTACCCACCCAAGGGAAGGTCTCCATTCTTCTTGAGACACCAGACTGAAAATCTGGATATGTAAGATTCTCTAACGGTGTTTTTTTCACTTCCTGGATGAGCTGGAACATATCCTCCAAAACTAGTGCCTGAAAGGGATGAAATTCTATCATCCAAATATTCAGGTTGAGAGCCTGCAGGTTGCAGTGGATCAGAGAGACCTTTTTCTGTGTGAGTAAGTCTACTTTGTGGGGTAACTTGTAGTGATGGCCCCTGGCTAGGTGGAGAAGAAGGGGGAACCAATGCTTCTTGGGCCAGAAGGGACTCAAGAGCAAGATTTTTGGTTTGTCACTTTGGATTTTCAGCAGAACCTTTGGGATTGGGGGGAGGCAGAGAAATACCTCCCCCACGACAGTTGAAGGACATGGCATCTGCCCTCCAGGTTTGGAGACAAGGGATCCTGGAGCAGAACAGTTTGAGCTGCCTGTTCTGGTAGGAGGCAAAAAGATCTACTTGAGAACAACCCCATCTGTGGAGTATGTCAAGGAAGACCTCTTTGTTCAACATCTGTTCAAACAGTCTTCCATGGACTTGCTTAGTAATTCTGTGAAAAACTGTCTTATGAAGGAAAGTAAAAAGTGTGTAGGGATAATTTCACTTTTATTGCAGAGTCCAGTACCAACAGATCGAGTATGCACAACTTGTAGGACTTGGTGTCCCCCATTTCTTTGTTGATGTACCACATGACGACAGTGTTGAGTGTGAAAATCATCATGGGGGGCCTGGGTTCCATAGACTGGAGAACACCTGAAGAGATTGAATAAGGGCTTTTATTTTCTTCATGTTAAAGTAATGGTATCTCTTTGAGGGGCCACTGGCTTTGAAATGTTGTGGTATCCATCCACAAACCCCAAGCCAGATCTGATGCAACTCTATCAAGGTCATGGGTGGGTGTGAGTGATCAAAAATGGACCTCTGAATTGAAATGAATTTGAAATACCCATCATTGTAACTCATTGTTTAGAAAAGGTAAGAGAGAGCTTTGGAAGTCCATTAAGCTCCCTACCCAGTTCAAAACCAACTACAGACCGGTCCAAAGCATGCATGCCATCAGACAGTCCCCTAATTGTTTGTACTGCCAGTGTGGATCCTGAATTAAAGCCCCACGGACCCAAATGCAACAAGAATTAACTTGTGACCAGCTAGCTAAGCAGTCAAAGTCAGACAGTCCCTAATTGTTTGTACTGCCAGCGCAGATCCTGAATTAAAGACCCACAGACCCAAACACAACAAGAATTAACTTGCAACAAGCTAGCTAAGCAGTCAAAGTCAGACAGTCCCCCTAATTGTTTGTACTGCCAGTGTGGATCCTGACTTAAAGCCCCATGGACCAAAACACAACAAGAATTAACTTGTGACCAGCTAGCTAAGCAGCCAAAGTCAGACAGTCCCTTAATTGTTTGTACTGCTAGCACAGCTCTTGAATTAAAGCCGCACGGACCAAAATGGAACAAGAATTAACTTGCGACCAGCTAGCTAAACAGTCAAAGTCAGACAGTGTCCTAATTGTTTGTACTGCCAGCACAGATCCTGAATTAAAGCCCCACGGACCAAAATGCAACAAGAATTAACTTGCGATCAGCTAGCTAAGCAGTCAAGTGTATGTTTTCCTATAGATTGCTAATGTCAGCTAACGGCTTGACTGTAAACAAAATGAAATAATCTGTTAGTGGCGTGCACACATCTCTGTGTTGGCCTCCCCCCTTCCTCCTCCCCAGGCCTGCCACCATCGAACACTCTTTGTGTACCAAACATCCCCTTTTCAACCCCTAGTGAAGCCCACACTCTACATTCACCTTATCAGCATTTCCGCCTGCTATTTTAAATATCCTACAGTTAACTGCAGTATAAGCTGTTTACTAAAGGCGGTGAAGTGTATTCTGCACCAACCCTTTGGTACACTACAGCTCTATTACTTACAAACCAGGGCTGCATTTTCACAGAATACTTTTTCTAGCATATTCTTGGGCAAGCTGCTTGTTCTGGGTTCAAGAGTCCATACATTCTGTGCCATTCACACCAGGAGTCTAAACATACCCGCCCCTCCCTCCATCCAATACCTGGCCAACCAGAAGGCATATAGACCCCTTTACCTAACTGGCACCATCTTTGAATCTCCCTACCTATCTCAAAACCAATTGCAGACCAGTCCAGAATGTGCATGCCATCTAAGTTTTGTAATGTATTGTTGTTTGAAATGGGTTTCACTCTGTTCCCTGTATAATTATTAAAATAACTGTAGTGCCTGCACTAGAACAAACGTATTTTAATGTTTTGTGCCTGCATTAGAATGGTTATATTGTAATATATTAATATTTTTGAACTGAATTAAGCAAGGGTTCTAATACTAGGTGTGGGGGCTAGCCAAGATCAAGTCCCTGTAATATTACATTGCATAGGTTGGGTATTTAAAGAGACATCAATATAACCAGGCTGAAGCGGCAAATACAGTGCCAAGTGTTTGTTTGTTGCAATGATAGTCATGATTACAGGCGGAAGCTGTTTCATTATTGTATTTGTTGCATGGTTCATAGGTTGGTACTAGGCTATCGCCCTAGGGCCTCTACAAGCCTAGCCATAACAATTCCCTGGCTATTTCTTCCCACACTATTTACTTCCTTGGATCCCTGTCCAGCAGGGTGACTGACGTGATCCCTGGGGTGAATTTCCTTTCTCCCACCCAATCATCGAGGTTCCTTTTGGGGAGTCTCTGGGTCAGGAACCTATCCCTCCAGCATGTTTTGTTTATTGTAATGACAAGATTTAGATCCCTGGTTGTACATATAGTGCTTTGCTGCCTCTATAAACATTAGTACAAGTGTGTAGCGCATATAAGTCCACTGCTCTGAAATTTGTTTCACTTTCTTATGCATGCAATGACTGCTGTTTTTATATATGTAAATCGGCTGTTTTAGAACATAAGAACGCTGCTCTAGTATATGCTAAACAGTTCTACTAATTCAAAACACCAGTGTGAGTCAGATAATTGAAATTGCTAGTTTTATTAGTAAGCCCTGATAGATGTAAAAATGCTAAAGCAGTACATGGGTTAGTTACACTAGTACACAATGTATTCCTATGTCTAGTCAATGCTGACAGGAAACTTTCTGCATTTATTCATAAAGACTACTTTGTTATTAACTGTAATTTGGTTTTTACTACACTGCATACCCCTTTGTATTACTGCCTGTTACATCCTTATTCCTTTTCTTCCAAAGCAGACAGTCCCCTAACTGTCTGTACTGCCAGTGCGGATCCTGTATTAAAGCCCCACAGACCCAAACACAACACAATTAATTTGCAACCAGCTAGCGAAGCAGTCAAAGTGTATGTTTTCCTACAGATTGCTAATATTAGCTAACAACTTGACTGTAAGCAAACTGAAATAATCTGTTAGTGGCATGCACATATCTCTGGGTCGGCCTCCCTCCTTCCTCCTCCCCAGACCTTCCACTATCGAACACTATTTGTGTACCAAACATACCCTTTTCAGCCCCTAATGAAGCACACACTCTACATTCACCTTATCAGCATCTCCTCCTGCCATTTTAAATATCCTACAGTTAACTGCAGTGTAAGCCGCTTATTAAAGGTGGTGAAGTATAGTCTGCACTGGCCTTTTGATACACTACAGCTCTATTACTTACAAACCAGTGCTGCATTTTCACAGATTACATTTTGTAGCATAGTCTCGGGCAAGCTGCTCTTTCTGGGTTCAACCTGCTCCTTGCTGTGCTCAGGCTCACTCAGCTCCTCTACCCTACCCCTATTCCCACTCTCCCCACTTTTCTTACATTTATACCTAACCAAACCACACCTCTCCTCCTCTTAGTCAACCACACACATTCTTACCAAATCACCACCCCTACTTCCTCCACCTCTCCCACTTCACTAACCCCACCCACCATGCCCCGACTCACCTCATTCCTATCCAGTGCTCTCCTACTCCACTTTCTCTACCTCATGCATAACTCCACCTCCCCCCACTCACACACTATCAATCACCACCACTCACCTACTCTCCCACTATCCCCCCTCTACCAACACACCCACACCAATGTACCAATCAGCCCACAGCTTTACAACACACCAACCTCCTTACTCTTTCATTTCAAACACATAAACACTCACTGCTCTCATCCCTCAACCCTCAGATATCTCAAACTCATCAACAAGCTAAGACAACTTCTACTACACTGTATGGCACAACTTAAACTCCAGGCTGACATCCACCTCAACCCAGGACCTCAAACTAACTCCCCTCCCCACCCATCAGCCCCCTAACCTGGCCCTCAAACAAAACCAAATAAGTTTACTACTCACCACCATCCCCTCCCCTGTCTTCCAAAAAACAGTAATACTGACCTGCTCGTTGTTATCTTTAATCTCCACAGCATTCTAAATAAATTTACTGAATTCCATACTACCTAAACACCTACTCACCTCACACTGCTACAATAACTGAAACCTGGTTAAAGCCTAATATTATAAAGACATAACTACAACTGGCTATAACATCATAAGACTAGACAGACTGAACAAAAGAGGTGGTGGTGTCATCATTACATTTAAAGACACCCTCAAAATTGAATATTTAAACTGTTCCCCACCCGACCTACCTAACTCAGAAATCCTAACAGCATGCCTTGAAATAAACCCAAACAAGTCTATAATTATCATAACAGCCTATCTCCCATTGGTAACAACCTACCCACCACTGACAATCTACTGTCTTGGGCAGCATCAAATTTCAACCAAGAAACTATAATCCTAGGTGATTTCAACTTAGATTGGCACTCCTGCTCATCCACCAACCCCTCCCACTTCCTAAACCTTTTCAATTTTACTCAAACTATATCCTGTCCAACTCAGATAGACAAACATTCCAATAGGCAGTCAACCTTAGACTGGATACTAACAAACTCAACCTAAGCTACCTAGCTGGCTGCCTTAAAGACTCCATCAGTGACTACTCCCTAGCCTTCCTGTACAGAAAATAAGTCCACACTCAAACCAACATAATATTAAATTCATCTGTAGCAAGAAAAATTTCTCCCCTTCCACTTTTAACCTACTACTCCAACAAAGCAAGTGGTCACCACTTAGTATCCTCCCTCTTGATCATGCTGTTCAGTACTTCAACAATATGTTTCTTAATATACTAAACAATCTTGCACCCACTAGAAAAATTAGACCAAAATCTATGAACCTACCCTGGCTAACAAAAGACAAAATTACCACTCAAACAAAGAGGGCTTTGTTAACTATCACACGACCAAAAATAGAGCAAACTTCATCACATATCAACAACTCCAAAACCTAATATTGAGTGATTTCAACTATACAGACATTAAATGGGAGAACTACTCAAATACTAACTCCCTTGCCTAACATTTCCTAGAATTTATAAACTCAAACACCCTGGAACAACTGGTCAGCACTCCCACCAGAGGTGACAACATATTGGACCTGGTCATCACCAACATGGGCGACCGGTGTTCCACACCGGAGGTCAACCTCTTGCTGGTTAGATCTGATCATAAACAAATCACTTTGGATATCCACATTCCGCCCCCACCCCAGGACAAGGAAACCACCCTGAAAAACTTTTCAAAAGCAAACTTCACGTTACTTAAGACAGAGGTGGAAAGTTTCAAAGCCCCCATGCTAAAGGATAATGCTGTCCAAGCTGCAAAATCCTTTACTAATGCATTGTATGGGCACCTACAAGAATGCATGGATCATGCTATCCCAAGCAAAACCAAGACTCACTCCTCCAAGAAAAGGAAACCAGTCTGGTGGACCCCTGCCATAAACAAGCTATACAATAGAAGGAGGAAACTAATACAATAAAGAAAAAAATCCAAGAAGGGAAGACATCCCTGATCAGTATCAGCAAGAAACTATGATCCCTCATAAAATCGTCCAAGGTGAGCGTTGAAAGAAAACTAGCCAAGGACTCTAAAGATAACCACAAGGCATTCTTTAGCTATATCAAGAATCTAAGTGGCAATGCTAAGATCTGCTCAGAGTTAGTGCAGAATGGCAGAAAATACACTGAACCAACCGATATTGCCAACATCCTGGCAGACAGGTTCAGTGCAAACTTCACCCCCCTCTCACCCCCAAAATGGCCCATAACCATACCAGAAGAATGTAGAGCCCCTGAAATCACAGACACTCAGGTTAAAATAGCCCTCTCCAAAGCCAAAAACACAGCATCAATGGGACCGGACGGTGTCCCAGGCTGCGTCCTACATGAGCTCAAAGACGAATTAACCCCTCACCTAAACACACTGTTCAAATTCAGCCTCTCTACAGGCTACGTACCCATAGAGTGGTGCACAGCAACAGTTATTCCACTCCACAAAAGTGGAGCCACAACAGACCCTGGGAACTATCGCCCTATAAGCCTGACTAGCTTGGTCTGCAAGGCTATGGAGCGCATCTTCATGGAACTCATTAACAAAGACATTGGGAACCTCCAAACACTGGACCCTACCCAGTTAGGCTTTGTTAAGGGCAGATCATGCCTCCTAAAAGTGGCGTTCCTCAGGGCTCAGTCCTAGGACCCCTCCTGTTCGGCATATACTTCTCAGAGGTACAGACAAGCACAGGAGGACTATGGCTGACCAAGTTCGCAGACAACTGCAAACTAGGGGCTATAACTGACTCACCAGCTGACACAGACATCCTCCAAAAGAGTCTCACTGAGACGGATACCTGGTGTCAAAATCATGGCCTCAAGCTAAGTGCCAAAAAGTGCACAGTTATTCCCTTTGGAAATAACAAAGTACCCACAAACTACCACATGGGTGGTAGTCCCCTAAATACGGAAAACGTAATAAGGGATCTGGGGACCCAAGTAGATAGTAATCTCTCCTTTGATAATCACATTGCCAAAGTGGTTAGAAAATCCTTCTATGTGGCCCACCTAATCACAAAAGGGTTTGCATCGAGATCAAAAGAGGTCATTGTGCCCCTCTACTCATCACTCATCAGACGCATTATAGAGTACAATGCCCCATTTGGGATGTACCTTACAAGACACCTGCAACAGCTGGAAAGACCACAGAAGTACCTCACCAAGATGATCACTGGCCTCAAACAGATGCCCTATGCAACTCAACTGAAGAAACTCCAGCTGTATTCGGTTGCATACCACCTGCTCAGAGGTGATCTCTGCCTGACATATAAGGCCATGTCCAACCTACAATTGATGGACACGCTCCACCTAAAGAAAACCTTATCCCCTCAAGCCACACGCTCTAGGGATCCAAACCTCACCTCAACAATAAACAGGATGTGCTGGAGGGACAGATTCCTGTCCCAAAGACTTCCCATGCTTTGGAACAAGATTCCAATCTACATTAGGCAGAGTTCCTCACTAGCACTCTTCAAGAGAAACCTTGACGAGTGGATGGGAAACAGAAAGTTTACCCCGGGGATCACTTCAGTGGCTCTGCTGAACAGAGGCACAGGGAACTAATCTAAGGGGGGGCAGCAAAAGCTAACACATTCTGGCTAGGCTTATAAATGCCTTCGGGCAGATAGCCTAGTACCTACCTATGAACCTATGAACCTAGCTAAGAAACAAATAAAATCTGACAAACAAAACTACTTCCACACATGCCAACTTTTTCTTCTTTCGTCTTTTCCCGGTTAGGGGTCACCACAGTGGATCAACTGTCCGCTCATGATTGGCAGTTGAATTTTAGGGTGTCGAGTTGCCAGCCCGGCACCCAACCTTCCACAGAAGGCACACACATGCATGCACTCACGCCTAGGGCCAATTTAGAGTGGCCAATCCACCTATAGCATATCTTTGGGATGTGGGAGGAAACCGGAGCACCTGGAGGAAACCCACGTGACCACAGGGAGGACATGCAGACTCCCACAAAAGGCACCCCAGATGAGGATCAAACCAGAGAACATCTTGCTGTGAGGCGGAAAAGCTAACCGCTGCACCACCGTGTCCATCCTTACTTCCACACATGCCAACAACAACACCAAAACAACCCCCCAAAATTCTGGAAAAACATAAACAATTTCCTCAACCCTGGCTATACCCCAACCCCTCTACCAGTTACCTCAAATGTAACTGACCCTATTGCAACACAGTTCAACTCACACTTTATAAATACTATCACCTCACTGCTGGGTAACCAGCCTATCTGACCTCTGTCCATCCCCACATCATCCTCAGACTTCCGCAATTCACACACATTTACACTGATTCAAACTAACTACAAAAAATCACTCCTTTCCAAGCTTAAACCCTGCTGTCTGGCAGCAGACCAACTACCCAATGAATTTCTTAAAATTGCCACCCCCACAATTGCCTACCCCATAACTGTCCTGATCAACCACTCCATTGCTGAGCAATACGTCCCTGAAAATATCATATATCATCCCCCTCTTCAAAGGCAGACCCTTTAAAGACCTAGACAACTACCGTCCCATAGCCGTCCTCTCTCCTCTTGCAAAAAGTTTAGAAAAATGTGTTCACAACCAGCTCCTAATCACCTCCTCACTCACAACCTACTTTCCTCCTCACAACATGGTTTCAGACCAAAACAGAGCACTAGCACAGCCCTTCTGTCTTTCACTAACACCATCCCACTTGTCATAAATGAAGGCCAACTCATCTCATCCATTTTCCTTCATGTATCAAAAGTCTTTGACACTGTATCACATCAAATTCTTCTTAACAAACTCTCATCCCATGGCCTTAGTTCATCAGTTCTATCCTGGTTCCTTAGCTATCTTTCCAACCAACAGCAAGCTATCAAATGGGAAACAGCCTTTCCTCCTTACTCCCCATCTCTGTTGGGGTCCCCAAGGTTCGATACTAGGTCCTCTCCTCTTTACAATATTTACAAATAACCTCAGCTCTGCAATGCAACTTGCCTCCATTGTCCAGTGCGCTGACAATTCCATGCTTATATGCTCAGCCCCCACTCCCCAGGAACTCCAAATAAAAATGCAAACTTCCTTTCAAGATATAGAAAAATACCTTACAGAACATCAACTTATTCTAAACCCAAACCAAACTAAGATAATAGTTTTCAGAAATAACAAACCCAAATCACAACAGCCCCCACTAACAATACTATCCTCAAATGGAACCATGATAGAACCCACAAGCCAAATCAATCTACTAGGCGTAACAATAGATAACAACCTAAGATTTGACAGACACATTTCCCTCACTATCAAAAAAGTCCACTTCAAACTAGGCACCCTCTACAGAGCCAAGCAATACCTCACAGAAAGTGCCAGACTAGCCACTGTACGCTCACAACTATTTTCCACCCTCCTTTACAAACCCAAATATTTACTAACTTGCGAAAAACTGTCCTAAATACCCTAGAATCCTGCTACAATATATCACTAAATTTGCCACAGGACACCCATATAGAACATGCCACTGCACTGTTCTTTCCCAACTCAGCTGGCTAGAACTCCCCAACCTCCCATCACTCAACCAGTTGCCCATAGCCCACAAAATTATCCACCTACCCAGTGACTGCCCTGCACTTTCTAAACTAATCCAACCCAGTGAAAACATCAGAACGCTTAGATCCTCTAACAAACTAATGCTAAAGGTTATTCAACCCCACAACTCCCATGGCACCTCCATCTACTCTTTCAAAACTGCCAAGCTCTGGAACACTCTACCTCACACCATATAAAAAAATCTCTTGTAAAACCAAAAGAATTCACCACGATGTGTAAAAATGTAGAAGGCTTTTTATTAAACAAAACTGGAATAAAAACGAGTGCTTTCACATACTCCAAGTATGCTTCATCAGGTTATAACAAAATGTTAAGACCCCTTGGCTTATATACAAATTCAAATGCTGACTGTTAGTTCAATTACTTTCATTATTCAATTAAATGATTAATCATATTACTTGGTATTAAAAGAGACAGAACGTTAATTCTACCTTCAGTTCTTGGACAATTACTATAAACTATAAAAATACCAACGTGGGTAGCAAATTCTTTTTGAGAATAATTTCTAAAAACATATTACACCAGATGTAATGCCATAACGACATAAAAAAGGTATTACAGTAGGAAAAATATATGTTAAATTATATTGAATAATACAGCATGGAATAGCATAAAATATAATAAAATGAATGATTGATGAATAAATAAATACAATTAATTCTATATATCAACATCTCATAAACCACATATATATCCTAATGGCTAATATAAAATCACCACTAACTGTATATAAATGAATATAGAAACAATATATACAGAAAAGATATATCAAACTGATTATCTCACAATAATTAAAAATGTATGTATATAAAATAATCAAAATAAAGTAATAAATAATGAACTATATCTGGTAAATGATGAACTCCAAATATTTAATCAATTGACACTGATCTACAACAAATTGTTATTATCAAAAGTTGTATCATATAATGCTTTGATATTGTTTGATATATTCATTACTTCTTTGTAACTCATTATTATCTACGTGCTTCTAATATAGGTTTAATGCTGATAGCAGTATTAAGTCCAGGTTCCATATGTGCCCGCAGCCTGAAGATCCATTCTAACTCAATTTCTCTAAAAAATTCATATTATCACCACCTCTCATAGTTGGTTTTATTATTTGTAAAACTCTAAAATTAAAACTATGGTCATGATATATGTTAATATGCTTGGCTAAGGCATTAGTTAGAATAATTTTCCTGATTTCATATACATGGTTGTATATACGGCCCCTCAGTCTCCTAGAGGTTAGCCCTACATAATATGCTTGGCATTTGGTACAGGTAGCCAAATAAATCAAATTTGTGGTGTTACATGTAGCATATAAAGTGGATCTATATGTGTAATTCAAAGTTGGTACTATGAATTCCTTCTCTGTTGTAATTAACTTACACATATTACATTTCTTACATGGCCAAGTTCCCATCAAGACCCTAGTCTCTCCACCTTTCAAAGGCCTACTGACCTTCTTATCAATACACAACCAACGCTTCAGGTTCTTGCTATTTCTATACCTGAAGTGTGGTGTTGAACCTATTCGTTTTCTCAAATCAGTATCTATTAGTAGGATATCCCAGTTTTTCTTTATAATCTCTACAATATTACAATTGTCATTTGTATACCTGGTAGTAAAAGGTACCATATTCATTTTACTATTAGGAAAACGTTGTAGAGCCTTATTATATACCCTATTAGCTTTGTAATCTCTATTGTTATAAGTAGCTTTAATAGCATCAGAATGGTGTCTATCACTAGGGTCTTCAATAAAGCTCGATGGGTAGCCCCTATCAGTGAATAACTTGTTTAAGATGTTTAGCTGTTTATTTCTTTCAGATATCTCATCACATAGCCTGGTAATCCTATTTTTTTTGTTTTTTTACTATGTTAGGAAAAATAAACCTAGGATGCATGCTATTATATTGTAAAATAGCATTTTTCCAACAAGGTTTTCTAAACAATTTGGTAGTAAGAGAATCTTCACCAACCTTCAAAATAGAGATGTCTAAAAAGTCAATTTTTGTCAGTGAGTAATCTAAAGTAAACCTTAAGAAATCTGTAGTTGTTTCTAGATAGATAACCAAGTCCTCTAATGCAGACCACTCTCCCTTCCACAAAATAAGAACATCATCTACAAAGCATCTATATAATATGATGTCCTTCATATGCTCACTATTAAACAGATATTTAGATTCCCAATAATACATTACAAGATTTGCATATGAATTTGCGCATGGGGTACCCATAGCTACACCCCATGTTTGTATGTAGGGATTATCTTGAAATAAGAAAACATTATTATTTAGGACCAGATCCAATAAAGTGCATATTAATAATTGTGTATCCTTATGTAAAGATTTGTCATCAAGTAGTATCTCTCTTACTGCCTCTACACCATAATCATTAGGTATAGTTGTAAACAAATTTTTAACATCTAACGATGCTAGTACCAGAGTGGATTGTATATCTTTTCCTTTTTCTAAGTGTTCAATATCACTCAATAGTGAATAGGTATCTCTCAAAATGGTAGGTATCCGTCTCACAATAGGTCCTAATTTAGATTCCAAGTAGCTAGAGATATGTTCAGTAACCCATTTCTCTCCTGCCACTATCAGTCGCATAGGTGGGGGATGTTCTGCCTTATGCATTTTGGGAAGTCCTTTTATGTTTGGAATAGTAGGTATATCTATCAAGAAATAATCATATAATTGTTTAGTTATTTGTCTACACATAAGTAAATCATAAAGCGTTCCATGAACTATACTTATAATCTTTTTTAATTTATTATTATCAATTCTCTCATATTTTTCATCATCACTTAGCATTTTCAACATTAATTCCTCATAGAAGGGGGTATCTAACAAGACAACCATATAAAAAAATCCTAACTATCATGAGTTCAAACAACTCCTAAAAGAATATCTAGAAAACCACTGGCTTTGCTCCTGCCATACTCCAGGCTAAGTCTACCCACTCCCAGACTATATCTTCTAACTCTGCTCCTTCTTATCTCTTGCTCTAACCCCACCCCCATCCCCGGTTTCTGTTCTTACCACCTAGCTAAATTCTTCAGTTTTCTGTCAGCAACTAGATTTTGGACAGAAGTCCTAGACAATCTCACTGATCTTACATCTGTAACCATATCTACCACTGTTATATGTTTTGCATACAATATGGTCTCCTAATTCACTGTACATCCATGCATTCTGTTACCTCCTGCTGCATTTGTCTATATACCCATGCATTCTGTTACCTCCTGTTGTATTTGTATTTGACAGTAATTAATATTGCCAGTTACATTACACTGTGACTATAGCTCAAACACAATTAATTTTTCTGCCAATACTCCTACTACTGCAGAAACATTAGTTTCACTAGCAGTATTTTCTGCCTTTTTGTTAACATGTTTAGTACTGTTTAGTATTATTAGCCTACAACTGTAAACTGTATAACTGGAGCTTTTCTCCCCAGGTCTCTGCTGAAAATGGGCTTCTGGCCCAGTCGGACACAACCCGGGAAACAAATGTAATAAATAAAAATAAAATAAAAAAAATAAAAGTGCAAGTGCTGAGACCAAAGGGACTTCAAGTATCACTGGTCTTTCTCATATGCAGTTAGGCGAATAGCACCTATAAGACTACTGTTATGTAGGAAGCCATATATACCAGATATCAAATGTATACCTTTACAGTGGTCAGATCTTCTTAAAGAAAATATTGTGTTATAAATGTATGGAGTTTAGTTCTTGGAAAGTACTCTGTCTAGATTACACTTAAACTTTCCTCATTTCATTTAATTGTCTGCTGTATGAAATAAATGAAAAACTTCAGACCAGTTGTTAAAAAGAGTTTTGGGATTGTGAGTCTACAGAAAGAAGAGTGTTGCCTTGATTTGAGAAAATGTAAATCCTTTTTTTATTTTTCACACAATAGGCACAGGGATCAGAAGCATTGCAAATGACACTGGAAATGTGGCTAAGACTAGGCAAAATTAAGAGCAATTAAATGGTACTAACTTTGCATCACTTCAAACCTAAAGTGTTTCCAGAGGGGGAGAAGGATGTTAAGTACACGTAAAGAGGGATATTTATCCAAGATGTAGGAGGACAAACATGAATAAGAGAGCGTCAGAGCGAGTAGTTATCATTTTGAACTGTACCATCCCTACATGCATGTTCAGAGTAGCGAAGTCAGATAGTTATGTAACAAACTTACTTTTTGGGGGAATCACAAATAATAATCAAGCCCCTCTCCTCTGACCCATGAAGACCAGTTCTATAGTTCTCTTCATGAAAAACATGGACATGCTGAATATTACTCTGGTGTTTTCAGACTAAGCGAAGAAAAATAAAGGGAATTAAATTCTGCTGCATACACTTACAGCTAGAAAAAAAAGGGGACAGCTTTCTTCCTAAGGTGAGTAAGGGAGCAATTAAACAGTGCAAACAGTCTGATTTATTTCTCAAGTACAAAGGGCTTCTTTTTGCCTGTGGAGATCATTTGAGTACTAATGTTGGTGTCTCTGCTGTTTCTTAAAAATGGATTTATATACTGAATGGCAATTTCTAAAAATTGTATGGAGGGAGTTTAAAACAAAACTTTGTGGCCTGTCTCAGTTTCTTACTTCTAGTTTAGGTCGAAACATGCAACTTTAATTTGGACAAAAAAATATTACTTTACGGGGAGGACAGTATGGAAGGGAGGGATATACAGACAGGGAGATGAAGCTGCAGGGTACTGTTTACAACAACTGGGCAGACTGGATAGACCACAATGTCTCCTGCTGGCAAGCTCCATATGTTTATGTATATGTATACGTATACGTCTACATATATAATCCTGTATAATCCCATTGACCATTTACAAACCCAACTCCCACAAAAAAGGTAAATATAAAAGATCTATAAGTGTGGGAACATATTTGATCAATCAACTCCAAGAGGTAAGAAGAACTGAACAAACCAAGCCAACAATGGCTTTCAACTGATAGCACAAAACTGTCATCAGCAGCACTTGTTGATAAGACAGCAGAAGACTTGCAAGTAAGATGTGCAAGTAATACCTGGAAATTTTGTACAGATGAAAGGTAAACCCATTTTGCAATAATTGTGCCATTGCTTCTCTCTCTGAAGAAAGATTAAGAGGAAGTTTAACGAAGCAATGATTACTCTCCAGATACTAGCAGTGAGCCACCACTTCAATCCCCTAGTCCCATGCTAACAATCAAAAATGCTTTCTGGGAACTTCACAGTCTGCTCTTTACTCTCTTAACAGAGTTTTAGATCAGGTCTCTGGGCTCATGCCTCATCCCAAAGACACAACACCATGACAGATGAAACGGCAGTTCTCTGAACTACCTTTCGGCTGTGTGTGTGTGTGTGTGTGTGTGTGTGTGTGTGTGTGTTTGTGTGTGTTTATACATGTGTGAGAAAGAGAGAGAGTCTTCTACTGAACCACTGTCCTATGCAGTATTGTTTCCCTGTCTTACATCCATTGATTTCTGGAGTAGACACTGGCTTTGTCATGACAATGAAAAGGATAGAGTGGCAATTGGCTTCTTGGTGTTTTGGCTAAAATCAAGTGCAGTAGAATAAATCAGTGAGCTACTCTTACTTTTGGAATGTGTTGTGTCCTACATCTCTTGGGCAGAATTCTTAATTTTTGCTTCTGAGGAACTCTGAAGTCTGTCCTTGTCTTTTCAAGTTTCCTTTTGCTATTAATACTGTTTTATGACATGGACAAAGAACAAAATAAAGAGTCTAGTTTGATCTTGTCATATAGTCAACTAAGAATTAAGATATAATTGCCAGTTGTTTTCTACTTCCAACAATACTGCTGGGAAACTAGGATACTGATAGCATTTATGCTATACTGCCTACCGTCTACATTTCAATATATGCCCAGAATGCTATTAAACATCACAGTTCAATCTGAAAGGAATAATTACTTTAAAATAATAAACTCAGAATACATTCAGAACTGTCAGATTTTATACTCAAAATACCACTGCAAAAGCCAGTGGATTGCTAGCATTTATACTACCTTGCGTGCAGTTCAATATTTACTAGGAAATACACAGAAGCATGTACACTACATCAATTAAATATAATCAGACATTTAAGAAAAATAATCCATTCAAAGAATTAATCTCATAATAAAGTAGTAAATGTCAGACTAAACAATGCAGACAAGATACTGCTCTGGAGTCAGGGAACTGATAACTTTCATACTACCACTAGGAAAGTCAAAACTTAAAATAGGGTGTCCACTTAAAATTGACCAAAAGACATTTGAGATGAACAGTCCCTTCAGTGGACAAAGTTAATTTTATAAGTTTTATTAAGCAAAGCAACCGCGGTGGTACGGTGGTAAAGTTGTGACCTCACAGCAAGAGGTTCTCCCGTTTGATTCTCGGCTTGGCTTGGGAGTGCCTTCTGTGTGGAGTCTGCATGTCCTCCCTGTGGTTGGGTAGCATTCGAAAGACATGCGTCCATAAATGGGCGTGCCTTCGTTGAAGGTTGGGTGTTGAGCTGGCACCTCGGCGTTTCGTAAAAAAAATCTACTGCCAATCATTAGCGGACCGGAGTTCCGCTGTGGTGACCCCTTACCGGGAAAAGCCGAAAGACAAACAACAACAACAACAATGCTTATAAATTAAATACACAGGGTCCCCATCCCTTCCAATCCCCCCCCCCAAAAGTATGAACTTTATAAAATAAAGCAGTTCCAAGGAATAGTAGTATGTATTTGGAGGCAGCTTTTAAAACTGAAGCAAGATTTCGATATTACTAGCCTCTACTGATTATTCCCTCTAACTGAAAGCAATATTATGCAGGTACTCATCCTGTTAAAACAGCCTTGACTGGTCAAATGTCAGTGGAGATGGAAAAATCTAGAAGGTGAAGACTTGAGTCCAGAAAGATGATAACAACTGTCAGGTTTTGTTAAAACTTTAAATAAAAATAAGCCGAAACACTCATAGGTTCATAGGTGTGTACTATGCTAATGGCCCTGGGAGAGTCTATATTAGAACATTGAAGTTTCAAAACTTCAAATGTTCTAATATCAAACCCTATTCAGTGAAAGCTGAAAATATCGAAGCAACAGAAAACCACATTTTTTCCTAGGGAAAGAATTTGGTTGTCCGGTTCTGTTGCTTCTGTATTTTCAGCGCTGTGGTGGAAAGTTACGGGTCGGGTTCACGTAAGTGTGCGATTGAGTGCGGGTTAGGGTGTGGGTTAGGTATGTGTGCGATTGTGTGGACGTGAGGGTTAGGACGGGTTACGTGTGTTAGGGTTAGGGTTAGGGTGCGGGTTAGGTATGTGTGTGATTGTGTGGACGTGAGGGTTAGGGCGGGTTAGGTGAGTTAGGTTTAGGGTGCGGGTCAGGTAAGTGTTAGGGCGGGGTGGGTGAGTAAGGGTTAGGGCGTGGGTGAGGTGAGTATGCGATAGTGACGGACCTTAGGTTTACGGTTTGGGTTAAGGTAAGTGGATAGTTAGTGGTGTGTGTATAGTTTAGTGTAGGGTTAGGTGTAAGATTTTAGGTGTATGTGTGTGGATTGCTGTTTGTTTGGTGTGCTTATGTTGTGTGTATGTATTTTAGAACAGCAAATTTTTTTCTAGGGAAAAATTCGCTGTTCTGTATGTTCAATGTTTTTAGCTTTCGCTGAATAGGGTTCTATATTAGAACATTCTAAGTTTTGAAACTTCGATGTTCTAATATAGACCCACCCTGGGGCCTTTACAAGCCTAACCACAGGATTACTCTGGCATAGTGCCACCCGACCTTAGTTCCTACTGCCTCTGTCAAGTAGAGCAACTGGAGTTATCCCCTGGGTGAATTTTCTGTTTCCCATCCACTCATCAAGATTTCTCTTGAAGAGGGTCAGTGAGGTGCTCTGATTGACATGTGTGGGAAGTCTGTTCCATAGCATGGACAGTCTCTGGGTTATAAACCTGTACCTCCAGCATGTTCTGTTAATTGTGGTAATGAGGTTGAGGTCTCTGGTGTGTGGTGGTGCAGAGGTATTGGGATTTATTTAGATGTAGCATTTCTAACAGAGCTGGGTCAGAGATGGCTTTGTATGTCAAGCAGATTTTGAGTCTGTCCATACAGGACAAGTGTTTAAGGCCTAGGATCCTCTTTGTGAGGTACTTTTGCAGCCTCTCCAGTTGTTACAGGTGTCTAGTGAGGTACATGCCAAATGGGGTATTGTACTCGATGATTGGCCTAATGAGGGAAGAGTAGAGGAGACAATGACCTCTTTTTTCCTGGATGGAAAACACTTTGTAATGAGATGTGCCACACAGAAGGACTTTCTGACCACAGTGGCAATGTGGTGATCAAAGGAGAGGTTGCTGTCAACCTGTGTTCCCAGATCTCTTATAACACCTTCTGTGTTCAGTGGACTACCATCAATGTGTTAATTCATGGGAACCAGGTTTTTCCAAAAGGGGATAATGACACATTTTTTGGCATTGAGCTTAAGGCCATGGTTCTGACACCAGTCGTTGGTCTCAGTGAGGCCATTCTGCAGGATGTCAACATCACTTGGGGAGTTAATAATAGCTCCCAACTTGCAATCGTCTGAAAACTTTGTCAGCCAGAGTCCCTTCGTGTTGGCCTGGACTTCAGAGAAGTAGATACCAAACAGGAGAGGACCCATGACAGAACCCTGTGGGACTCCACTCATGACTGGTCGGCAGTCTGACCTGGAGTCAGCTACTTTCACACTGTGGGTTCTATCTGTGAGCCAGTTTGCAACCCACCTAGTGATATAGGGGTTGATGTCAAGCTTAGTGAGTTTTTCTATGATTCCTGAGTGGGAAATGGTATCAAAAGCCTTAGCCAGATTAAGGTAGACTGTATGAACCACCTTGCCTTCATCAACAGCTCTGGTGACTGACTCAAAGAAGTCGACCAAGTTGAGCAGGCACGATCTACCCTTCACAAAACCAAACTGTGTGGGATCCAGAGTTTGGATATTCCCTATATCCTTGTTTATTAGGTCCATGATGATGCGTTCCATAGCTTTGCATATCAGATTTGTCAGACTAATGGGGTGAAAGTTCCCAGGGTCTGTAGTTGCTCCTCCTTTGTGGAGAGGGATGACTGCAGCAGTGCGCCATTCGGTAGGGACAAAGCCTAAGGTGAGGCTGTGACTGAACAGGGCACACAGGTGAGGTGCCAGTTCGCTGTGTAGTTTATGTAGAACACAACCAGGGATATTGTCAGGTCCCATAGAAGCTGTATTCTTGGCCTTGGACAGTGCTGTTTTAACCTGTGCAGCAGTTATACTGGGTGCCTGGCAATCTACTGGTGTTGTGATTGGTCCTTTGGGGGGACGGGTAAAGTTGAAAGTGAATCTGTCGGCCAGTATACTGGCAATATCTGTTGGCTTGGTATAGGAGGTACCATTGTGCAGTAGCTCAGAGCAAATCTGGGTATTGCCGTGGAGATTCTTTACATAACTATAGAAGGCCTTGTGGTTGTCTTTACTGTCTGGTGCAATTCTGTTTTCATAGCTAGCTTTAGAGGACTTGATAAGGGACCTCAACTTTTTGTTGAGGCTGATAAGGGAGTTTTTCCAGTTTGGGGACTTCACCTTATTCCACATCAGTTTCCTCCTTCTGTTGTAAAGTTTGTTTATGGCAGGGGACCACCAGATTGGCTTCCTTTTTTGGAGGAGAGCGTCTTGGTTCAATTGGGTATGGCGAGATCCATGCATTTGTGTACGTGTTCGTACAGTGCACTGGTGTATGATTCTGCGGTCACGCAACTAGTCTCCATTTGCATGGGTGCTGTGAAGTTTGCCACCTCTGGTTTTAAAAGTTCAAAGTTAGCTCTGGAGAAGTTTTTCATGGTGGTTACCATTGCGGGGGGGGGGGGGGGCAAAGTGATTAGTTTGTGGTCGGATCTAACCAGGGAGGAGCTGACTATTGGTGTAGAGCAACGGTTGCCCATGTTAGTAATGACCAGGTCAAGGATGTTGCTACCTCTAGTGGGGGTAAGAACCAGCTGGTCCAGGGCATTGGAATTAATGAACTCCAGGAAACGTTGGGCAAGTGTATTGGCACATGAGTAGTTTACCCAGTTAATGAGGGGTAGTTGACGTCACCTAGTAAAAGAGTGTTAGGCTGGACCCTAATATTCTCCATGGTGCTTAGGAACATGGAGTGCATGTCTTGGGACACGGTTGGGGACCTATAGCAGGCTACGACCTGAATTGATGTCTTACCCAATGTTAGCTGCACCTAAAGTATCTCTGATGTGTTATGTTGAGCTACCAGTCTGGAGGTGCTTTCTGCTGCCTTTAACCAGGTCTCTGTTACAGCACAAATGTCGATGTTCTCCATTTTAAGGAGGGTTTGAGGGAGTGCATTTTGAGATTTAGACTTCTAGCATTGTTATACTGGATGTCTACCTCCCTCCCACAGGAAACCATACTACGAGGAGACTTTAATATTGACTGGGCTAAATGCTCCAGTCACAACCCCTCCTCTCATATAAACCTACATGGTTTCACCCAAATTATTTCTGACCCCACTAGAATTGATATGACATCCAAATGCCAGTCCATTTTAGACTGGATATTGCTATCAAACCCTAATCTCACACAACACTCAGGCTGTCTCCCAGACAGTCTAAGTGACCACCAAGCAACCTACCTTATTAGGAACAGATCCCACCATACCACTCTCCCCACTCTAAAGATAATACGCAACAAAAGGAACTTCAAAACTAATGACCTACTCAACGCACTAAAATACAGGAAATGGACTCCTCTAACTCACCTACCTCTAGATGAAACTGTACAATACTTTAACTCAGCCTTTCTCAAAATCCTAAATGAGCATGCACCACCCAGAACCATTAGAGTCAAAACTAATTATGCTCCTTGGCTAACAAAAGAGACAAAAACTATAATGAAAAACAGGGACAAAGCTTGGGTACAATTTCACAAACACAAAACCTCCTCGTTGAAACAAATCTACTTAGAACTCCACAGCAAAGCCAAAAAACAGATTAAACTAGACAAAGCCAATTACTATAAAACCTTGCAAGACAAATTTGCTCATAACCCACAGAAATTCTGGTCCACAATAAATAGTTTACTTCACCCTGGAAAATCTACGACCCCCACCCCTGTATTACCAAATGACCACACTAGTATCCCAACACATTTCAACAGATATTTTACTGAAACAATCCAAACTCTAGCCAACACCCAAAATAGTATTAACAACCCCATATCAAATCCCACACATACCCACACCATAGAACAAAACAACTCCTTTAACTTTACTCTACACCCAGTGTCCACTAAAACCATCACTAAACTCCTGAAAAAACTTAAACCAACCACATTAACAGCAGACAAACTCCCAGCTGACTTCCTTCAGATAACAGCTGAGGTCATAGCCTATCCTACATCCATTCTCATAAACAGGCCCATAACAGAATCCACTGTACCCACCTTCTGGAAAGTATCACACATAATTCCACTCCACAAGACAGGCAAATCCCTAGAGCTTACCAACTACCGGCCAATAGCAATTCTATCACCCATATCAAAAATATTGGAGAGAATAGTTCACTATCAACTAATGCAGTGCCTCCTGAAAAACAGCCCATCGCATTCTCAGCATGGCTTTAGACCCTTCCATAGCACCACCACAGCAACTTAGTCAATCACCACAGAAACAAGGGACAATTCATATCTGCCATCTTCCTAGACTTATCTAAAGCCTTCGACATGGCAAACCATAGCATGCTTCTTGAAAAACTAACTACCCTTAACATACAGTCTTCCACTATATCATGGTTTAGTAACTACCTATCAGGTCGACAGCATGTAGTGCTCTGGCAAGACCAATTGTCCTCCCTTTTACCAGTATCCACCGGTGTCCCCCAAGGGTCCATTCTTGGTCCACTGCTATTATCCGTATTTACAAACCAGATAGCTCCATCCTCAATCTCTGCCACAGTAGTACAATATGCAGACGACACCACCATTATAAGTACCGCCCCAAACATAAAGGAACTACTAACCATAACTCAAAAAAACTTTACCTTAGCAGAATCATGGTTCACCAATATAAAACCTCTTCTTAAACCCCCCCAAAAAACAACATAATTTTATTTGGTCCTGGTAAACCTCCACAACTAAGCAATGATTTCATCATAAACTCCAAAGATAACATCACAATCACCCCAACAACCCACACAAAACTGCTAGGAGTAGTTATCGATAACAACCTCAGATCTGACATTCACATAGCACAAACAATCAAGAAAGTAAACAAAAAGCTGGGTCTCCTTTATAGAAGCAAACATTTCATGACCAAAAATACAAAATCCACAATCGCTAGGACCCACCTCTTATCCACCCTACTATATGCTTCCCCCATTCTGACAAATCTGCACCATTCCGAACTTAACAAGATGGAATCTTGCTACAACAAGATTGCAAAGGGGTATACCTGCTCTACTCCAAACATATGGGCTTGTCAGATTGAACTCCTATTCAAACCTTTTGTACTTTTTTCTCAAATACTATTATAATTCTAATATCACAAAGTACCACAGAATAACCTTACTACCAATAATGCTTTAAAAACTTTTTCTACTTCTTTTTCACAAATACTGTACTACTCTCAGTCTTACAATGTACTGCATATAAACCAACTAACAGAAATGTTAAACTATCTACTACATGCTGAAATGAGTCTGTAACTTATTTGTATATTGTCCTTTGAACAAGATGTTAAAATTCTGATTATTGCATGCTTTAATGTAGACATACCAGAAATGTTTAACTCTGTCTACTATACACTGAAATTAGTCTGTTATGTCCTTATACATAGTCCTGAAAACAAGATGTTAATATCTGAATATTGCATGTTGAATTGTAGTAATAGATGTAAATGAAATCCTCACTTGTACTATACTGTATGTGGAGCTTTTCTCTCCAGTCCAGTCGGACTTTCCCGGTTAACAAATGTAAAATAAAATAAAAATAAATAATTGAGCAACATGACCCTCAGATTGCATTTGTTTGTAGCTATTATGGTGGAAATTTGGTCTTTGGAACACCACCTAAAAAAGGCACTATGGGGTGGCAATAGCCTTGGCCAGTATCCGGAAGCCCAAGAGTGACAGATGCAGGTCATATCTGGCAAAGCATTGAGGTCTGTCAATCACATCATGCCAGGCAGACAGATACTGGATCCCCTCAGTATGACACCAGAAGCTTAGCCAATTGTTGAAATCAATCATTTTCTGCTTGTACTGTGGTATAATTCTGGGTGATGGTAGGATGCTGCTCATGGTTAGGGTCATACCCAATTGGGCTACATAATCTGAGAGTTCCTCCATGTCTCTTTTAATGTAGTCCAGGGAGGTATGTCTCAGGTCATTCACACCCACATGTACAATGACAGAATCATATTTGCACCTGTTGTTGAGGGACCTGAGTGTGTACGTTATGTGGTGGATCCTGGCACCTGACAGGTAGCTGACTGTTATTTTCTCCTTATTTAACCTAGTGAGTGGGACATCAGTGTGCCTCACTATCGAGTAACCTATGACTAGTGTGTTGGGCATGCTGTTTTGCCTTAGGGGCTTTGGTTGAGTGGCACATTGTTTAGGAGAGTTATGCGTCTCGTGATTAGTGTTGTGTTGTGGTGGTCGAGTGCATTTCTGCCTTGGAGGTCTCTGCTGCTTGGGTAGATTTTTATTGACAGCCTTCATGAAGGTGGGTGCGTGGTTTGTGTTTTTATGTGAAGGTAGTGCTGGTGTGTTTTCTGGAGGGCTATGTGTTCGACGTGGTGTGGTGCAAGTGTTGATTTTCTCCTCTTCATCAGTTATTCCAGTACTGGCTGGAGAGTGCATGGCTTCCAATTTGGATATATAAGTGCATCTCTCGCAAGTCTGAGTGTTGGAAGGTAAGAGGAGTGAGTTGTCGCTGTACATAAGGCTGTTGCAACATTGCCTCAGGATGCCCAAGTTCACCAAGTTAATAGAAGAAAGCACAGGGAACTGATTTTTAGACATGCCTGGAGGGGTAGGCATTGATAATAAGTACTGGATCTGTTTCCTTGTATAACTTTTAGTGCTGATAGCACTTTTGTGTGCTATAATAATTGCTACAAGAAGTCTGGTAAAGTGCTAGACTAATAAGCTAGTATAAGTGCAGGAGAGGAGAGAACTAGTAGATCTAAGGGAAAAATTGAAAAGCAGACTCTGGCACTGCTCAGAAGCTTACAAACAGTCCTGGATACAGCAAGTCTGTATCTGGACTAAACTAATTACAGGAAAGGCCAGAAACAAGTGCAAATGCGGGCTTTTAAACTGGAAAGTTGAGAGAGAGATGGAAAAATTGTCCAAACAGCCAATAAACTACAATCTCTAGGCCAGGAACCACTTCTCTTGTGGTAGATAGGCTACCTAGTGCTTACCACTTCCACTGATAAGCTAGAAGGCTTTCCTCCAACACAGAAAGGCTTGGGGGGCTCAGGAGCTTACAAACAGTCCTGGATACAGCAAATCTGTATCTGGACTAGACTAGTTACAGGAAAGGGGGGAAACAAGTGCAAATGTGGGCTTTTAAATCAGAAAGTTGAGAGAGATGGAAAAACTGCCCAAACAGCCAATAACTACAATTTCTGAGCCAGAAACCACTCAGTTTGTGGTAGAAAGGTTACCTAGTGCTTACCACTCCCACTGGTAAGAAAGAAGGCTTCCCTCCAACACAGAAAGGCTTGGGGGGCTCAGGAGCTTACAAACAGTCCTGGATACAGCAAATCTGTATCTGGACTAGTCTAGTTACAGGAAAGAAGCTTAGAATTTTTTTTTTTTAGTAAAGTGGAAAAGGAGAAAGCTGGAACAAAGCCCTTTCATGAGTAAATCACACTACCCCTTACAAATTTAGGAATAGTGTCTAAATTTAAGTATCTAGCAAATGAGAAGAAATCCTACTGAGAGCAAAAAAATATATTATCAAAAGGCAGACATCAATCAGTGACAATGGGCCATTCTAAGATGAAGAGTTCCCAAGCAAAGCTCCCAAGGGTTGCCTACTGCCAAATGTTCCAGTTTAAATGAATTCTAAACTTAATGATTCACTTTCAGAAAATACATTAGCATACAGTGTCACATGGTCTGCAGCAGCCTCACTTAAACTGCTGGCATCATCTTTGTCAATACATGCGATATTAACTTGTCTTAGCAAGTCTTCTATTAAAGTAGATCACAAGTAAAGACTCCATCCCAATGACACCAAGGTGATGCATGTCATCGCTATTTTGACAGTTACCTTCTGTTGATCCCCACTTCATTAGAGCATTAGTGTCACTAGCACAACTACCACAAGCAACTCTGAACATAAAACAATTAATACAACCACCACTCTAGTTGTTAGTGGCCATTAGGCTATGATTAAGAGCACTTCAGTGATCCTTAACCCTGATGTCCATGTCAAGAGTACACCAAACCTGTAATGGAAGGCTGCAAAAAGACACCAACATGCATCTGTGACTCTAGTAACACCTAAGGTTCTGATGACCACCACAAAATCCTTTAAAAAGAAAGTTTCATGTCCCAAATCTCTTTTCTAACATTAAAGAGGATAATTCCTCAGGCCAAACTGTATCCAGGAACAAGATGCTCCACTTCTGTACTGAAGATCCACACATTAATGTGCACATCAGGCAGATGGTTCATAGGTTCGTACTAGGCTATCGACCCTAGGGCCTATACAAGCCTAGCCATAAGAATTCCCTGGATATTTCTTCCCACACTATTTACTTACCCTGGTAGATGTCCTTGGCTTCTGTAATGTGAAGGGAAAATCCAGCTGTGAAGAGATGTGCTAGAAATTGTTGAAAAAGAAGTTATGTACTCACCATAACATTTAATCTGTGTTGTCCACTTTCATATCAACTGATGGGTTTTGATCCGAGTCCTCGGATCCGACTCTGGCATTGCTAAAGCTGGTGGTAACCAAAAACTCTCGAGTTTCTCCCTTACCCACAATGCGCCAACCCCAATTACCTCAGATCTTGTTTGTTGCCTTAGTAGAAAGTAAAAGATGGAAATCATCATGCAGAAGCTATATCTGGAGTTTATGTAAATAACAAAGACATATAGGTCCTCTAAATACTCATTCTGCCAGAAGCCTTAGAGAGGGTGCTGGTGGGAGGGAAGTTGAGGAAGAATGAAAATGGACAACACAGATGGAGTATTATGGTGAGTACATAACTTCTTTATCTAATTTCCAAAGTGGACTCAAGGAAGGATGTTCCTGAGCACCATAGAACCAAAAGATGCCTTTCTTCTGAAGGCCAGATCTAATGTGCAATGAGCAATAAAGGTATGGGAAGCAGGCCAAGTAGCTGCTGCACAAATATCATCTATGGACATTCTGGATTGAAAAACTGAGGTGGTAGTCATGGATCTGGTAGAATGGGCTCGAACAGGTTTTGTCAGAGGAATGTCCAATTTGTTATACACAAATGCAATTTGTTATCCATCTAGATAGAGTAACTTCGGTAACTGGTTTACCCAATGTTGGTTTTGTGTTTGAAACAAGTAATTAGTCAGAATTTCTGATGTTTTTAGTTTTATGTAAGTAAAAATTTAACTGTCTGTTAGCATCTAATAAATGTAAAAATTTATTTTGGGAAAGAATACTGGCAAATTAATATATTGATTTATATAAGATTCTGACACCACCTTTGGAAGAAATGACGGGTTGGTACGTAAGGTAACTCTGTCCTTATGGAACATCAGATATGGAGGTTTTGAGCACAATGCTTGGATCTCTGAAATTCTTCTGGCAGAGGTAATGGCTACTAAGAAAATTGTTTTCCATGAAAGATATTTGAGTCTGCATGTAGCTGAGAGTTCAAATGGAGATTGTGTTAGAGACTGCAGCACAAGGTTTAGGTCCCAAGGGGAGTAGGATCTTTAAAGGGGGTCTTAAGACTAGAGTGCCTTTCAGAAATGCTTTGCTCAACTTATGAGATGCTACAGAAGAAGCATTTATTCCAACACAAAATTTGAAATGCTTGCTAACTGTACTTTAATAGTAGACAAACTAGCTCCTACTTCAAAAAGATGCGCTACAAATTCCAAGATAATATGAATGTGGGCTGTAAAAGGTTCAACATTACATTTCTGAGCCCAAAAAACAAATCTCTTCCATTTGCTGGGGTATAGTTTCTTGGTGGAAGGATTATGGGAGGACAAAAGAATATGACAGACAGGAGAAGTAAGCATAAGTTGTCTGGCTAGTAATGGAACTGGAGAAATCAGGCAGCCAGCCTGAGGTTTACTATGTCTGGATGTATCATGCCTGTCGGGTGAGACAAGAGGTGTGGAGTCAGATCCAGAAACCAAGGTGGTTGAATCAGGTGAGGCCAAAGGAAGGGAAAACACATTTGTTGAGGCCAATAAGGGGCAATGAGGATGACCATGCTCTTCAGTCTTGTAGTTTCTGAAGAAATTTGGGAATTAATGGAGTGGGAGGATACACATAAAGGAGATCGGCGGGCAATTGTGAAGTTGAGCATCCCTAGAGGATTCCCCCTGTGAGGATATTAGGGCAAAGTAGCTGCTGCATTTATTATTCAGGAGGGATATGAATAGATTGCAGCAAAGCTGGCCCCACTGACAGAAGATCGTGTCTGCAAACTTTTTGCTGAGGGACCATTCGTGAGGTAGAAGAATGCATCTGCTCAATTTGTCTGCTATCACATTGGATTTCCCCAGAATGTGTGTTGCTAAAATAAAGCGGTTGGAAGAGATCACCCACTGACACACTCTGAGAGCTTCTCAACACAATGGGTAGGATTGGGTTCCTTCCTCTTTGCTGATGTACCAGACGACAGACATGTCAGACTGTACTGCAAGTGTCCCCAAAGGGAGAGCATTCTGAAATACATGCAATGCTGACAGAACCCCTCATCTCTATGACATTTATATGCAAATTGGCCTTCTCAGGAGACCAAGTGCCTTGGACTGCCTTCCACAGATAATGCACCCCCTACCCTAGCTGGGAAGTATCCACTGTCACTATGGCCTTGGGCTGAGGGGGAATGAATGGATGACCTTGTAGTACCTGGTCTGAATGAATCCACCACTTGAGATCTCTACTACAGGTGTGAGTGATTCTTATCTGGTAAGACACAGACTGATAAAGAATTGACTACTGAGCAGCTAACATCCATTGAAGAATTCTCATATAAAACCTGGCAAATGTTACTAACGTTATTGCTGCCCCAATTGATCCCAGATCCTGAAGGACCAGGCAGGCTAAAACTGAGGTGCTACAGATCATCTTATTGACTTGGAAACTTACAGTCTGAACTCTCAGTAATGGAAAGGAAGCAATGGTTGTTTTCATATTGAGAATTGCTCCTATAAACTCTAAAGTCTGAGTTGGTTGCAGACTACACTTGTTGTAGTTTATGGTTATCCTCAGAAGAGAGAAAGTCTGGAGAACCTGGTCTCTTGCACATATGAGTTAATGCTTGTTCGGAGCAGAAATAAGCCAATCATCTAGATATGGAAACACTCAGAATCCTTGCAGTCTTAGGTGAGCTGCTACTACTGCCATGCACATGGTAAACACGCTGGGGGCTATGGTGAGTCCAACGAACAGTACTCCAAATTGATAATGACTGGCTCCCAACGGGAAACGTAAGTACCTTCTGGATCATCTGTTCATCTTTATATGACAGTACGCATCCTGAAGGTCTATACAGCACATCTAGTCATCCTTGCCCAGAAAGGAGAGAAAGGACTGAACCATGACCATCCGAAACTTGGTTCTTCATATTGTCTTCTTTAGCTTGGCGAGATCTAGAATTGGTCTCCAGTCCCCTGTTTTCTTTGGTACAAAAAGAACCTTGACTAAGTTCCGCATTCTATCTGGTCAGGTGGGACTTCTTGGATGACTCTTTTTTCTAGCAGCTTGTATATTTGGATAGGAAAATATAGAGAAAAAAGGGAAAGGGAAGGAAATACCAAGAATGGTAAAGGAGCTACAGCAGTGTCGTAGACGGAAAGAAGATACTAACAATAATATACATAAAAAAACACTGTAGAAGGCTGAAAACACCAACGGTTCTTTTATTACATCCACAGATTTACCACAGTACAGTTGATTGAGCGCTTTCATCCCCTGAAGGGATTTCATCAGAATCTGTCTCTACTACTATTATCCCCCTTAAATAGTCCAGTTAATCAGTTCAATTAAATAATTACCCTACTAAATTGTTGTTAATTTTAAAAAGCTTTGACAGCCAATACTGTTGTTAAAAACAAAACAATATATATTTTGTATGTTAAAACTACACATTTCTAAAACTATTATAATTTGCATTTTACAAAATTAAAATTCCCTATAAGAATTATATATGAAAACACTTTATAAACACAACAAATACTTACAAATCAACAACTGACTTCATAAAATTTATGGAAACAGTTTTAGATTATAATTACATATTATTTGATGGTGAATACTACAAACAACATACGGGTGTAGCGATGGGAGCATCGTGTGCACCAATATTCGCCAACTTGGTCCTGCTTACTTGGGAACAAAAGATGGTACATAATAGTAATTTTTCTGGATTTATAAGACACTATATGAGATTCTTGGATGACATTTTTATTTTGTGGGAAGGTCCAAAAGAAAAAATAGGAGAGTTTGTGCAATATTTGAATGAGAGTACTAGCTTTCTAAGATTTACACATGTATATAATACTAAGAAAATTAATTATTTAGACATAACTTTAGAAATAGAGACTATGGAATTGAAATCTAAAATTTACCGGAAGTCTTCTTTTAGTAATTCATATCTTCAGTATAATAGCAACCACCCAGTGAAGCAAAAAAACAGTATAGTTAAGGCTCAGCTTATAAGAGTAGCAAGAATGACCTCAGAAAAGGAAGATGTAGAGCATGAATTAAAAGTGGTGGCAGATATGTTTTTTGAGAGAGGTTACCCAAAAAAATTGGTTATGTATTATGTGGAATATGTTAAAGAAGAATGGGGAAAGAAGTATGTACCACTGTTGGGTAACAAGGGAGGTCTAAAAGAAAAGAGTATTGACATCGGGAGTCAAGTTAACCAGAATAACAATAATAATAATAAAAATTATGAAAGAGCTATGGTTTTACCATTTGGTAAACAGGTGAACGAGGTGAAGAAAATTATGACAAAAAATTGGTCAATCCTTAAGAATAACCCAAAGTTGTGTAAAATTGGGGGGATAGACCAAACTTTGTTTATAAGTTAGGGTTAAACTTGAAAAAGAACTTTGAAATGGGGCATGTGAATATAGTAGGTGGTGGTACTGGAAGATGTGGGACCTGCTCTCAATGTAAATTTGTTATCAGGATAAGAAGGTGGTTTTGAATAATAGTTTAAAGACAGTAGTGAGACCAGAAAAGGGCAATTGCCAAACTATGGGCATCGTTTATTTGGCATTATGTAAATCCTGTCCCAGCTTTTATGTGGGAAAAACAGAGAGAAGGCTGAGGGACAGGGTTTACGAACATGGTTATGATATCAAATGCCTAAATATAAATAATGCATTATTTAAACATATTAGTGTTTCACAGTCTTGTAAAGAATTTAAATTCTGTATTTTGGAAAAAGTACGGAAAGATCCTAGAGGTGGAAATTACAGGAATTATATTGAAGAAAGGGAAACCAGGTGGCAGATAAAATTGCAGGCTTGTATACCACCTGGATTGAATGAAATTATTTCCATCAAACCTCTATTGTACAAAAAATCAGAATACTCTAAGTGACTTAATTTTTTATGAAGTCAGTTGTTGATTTTTAAGTATTTGTTGTGTTTATAAAGTGTTTTCATATATAATTCTTATAGGGAATTTTAATTTTGTAAAATGCAAATTATAATAGATTTAGAAATGTGTAGTTTTAACATACAAAATATATATTGTTTTGTTTTTAACAACAGTATTGGCTGTCAAAGCTTTTTAAAATTAACAACAATTTAATAGGGTAATTATTTAATTGAACTGATTAACTGGACTATTTAAGGGGGATAATAGTAGTAGAGACAGATTCTGATGAAATCCCTTCAGGGGATGAAAGCGCACAATCAACTGTACTGTGGTAAATCTGTGGATGTAATAAAAGAACCGTTGGTGTTTTCAGCCTTCTACAGTGTTTTTTTCTGTAATTCTTGGTGATTTTTCGCTGTTGGGCTCATTTGTGGACATTACTAACAATAATATCTAAAGAGTACAAAAATGTATGATCGACAGAAAAAAGGGTTAGAAATGGCAAGAAACTGCAAGAAGTTTATAAGCACGGATAAGGGACAGTAATAGAAAAAGATTTAAATTAAGGAATACAAAAAAAAAATAACACACTTATCTGAAGAATGCTTGAGAGAGATGGAAGACCACGTCTTTTGCTTGAAGTGGAAAACTTGATCTGAGGTAATTGGAGTTAGTGCATTATGGGTAAGGGAGAAGCTTAAGAGTTTTTGGATGCCACAAGCTTTAGCAATGGCTCAGTCAGTTCAGATCCGAACCCATCAGTTGAGGACAGAATGAAAACTGACAACATCAAATCAAACAGTAATCTCTTCACAACTGTAAGAGTTGAAAAATTTTCTGAGACAGATGATGAGAAACAAACTTGATCATCTTGGTCTTGCACAGGGAAAAAATACTTCTATAGCTTTCATGGGCACTTGATTCCTTATTAGCCAGGCTAGCCTTTTGCTCAGTAACTATGACTGAAGCCTATTACAGCAGCAAGACATCAAAGCAAATGAGTAAATTGTCACAGAAAAGGAACCACAAGTTGGATAACTGGGACAATCAATCTTCTGCTGAAGGTACTCTTGTAGTTAGCATGGCATCTACAGTGGAAATATGGTCAAATGTCAAAAGTTCTATAGAAGGCTACTATGGTCCCGTCCGTGGTCCTGTAAATACTATAATGCCACCATTTTAGTATGGTGATGACAAAACACTGCAAGATTTCCCTTCACCCAAGTACCATCCTGAGTCATAGCCTCTGTGTGATACTATGGATGTACAGGCATGGACATCTACATTAGTGGTAATTCAAAGCAAGCATAGTTTTATTCATTAGGATTCCCTGTTTACATTATATAGCAAGGATTCAATTATGCTTGCCAACAGATGATTAGTCAGTCATTAAGTTAGTGCTACCAGTGCAAACCTAAAACTCCATGAATAAGCTATACTATTCATCCATGACATGCATAATATTAATTAGTTTGGAAAAAGTGATTGATTTGCTAGATCATTTGAAAGACAATCAGTGTATGCAGATGAGGAATGCCAAGCAACAAAAACCTACGCAGGACCACAAACTAACATGAAACAATGCAGCCTATTAACAGTGGCCAACACTCAAGAGCATTTTTGAAGGATTAGTTTAAATGAGTAGAATTGGCTGGAGCACCTTCTCTGTGGAGTCTGCATGTCCTCCCCGCGGTCAAGTGACGTTTAAAGACATGCAGGTAGGTGCGTGCATGAATGGGTGTGCCTTCCTTGAAGGTTGGGCGTCGGGCTGGCAACTCGGCACTGTAAAAATCCACTGCCAATCATGAGCAGACCGGAGTTCCGCTGTGGCGACCCCTAACCGGGAAAAGCCGAAAGACATTACTAGTTTAAATGAGTAGAATCAAGGAATAAAATTCTTCAGGAATGTCTCCTCACATATACACATACATAATATGGTGTACATGTACTGGTTTGTGTTTCAGCTTTTATGTTTCCAGTAATGTGTATGCTTCCTGCTGTATAGTTTGTTTATGATTTTTCTAGATTATGAGTTGTCATACCAAAATGTAGTATCAAGTACCTGTGAGGTTTAGGCAAAGGCAGACTATTGGTTATCATGACAAACGTCTTATTCAGAAAGTATGGATATGGGCATAAAGGAAGGGAAGCTAGTCTCTATCTATCACTGAAGTCTGTATTTCCATGTCTGGCATTCTGAACCCTTTCTGACATCTGTGAAATAAATCAGAAAATGAACATTTCATGGCAAATTCTATGGTCTTTTCGGGAAAAGAGCCTTTCCAGCATAAAGTTTAAAGCCCACCCCATTAAGTTGCAGATCATGAAAACTGGGCAAGGATAGAAAAAGTCAAGTTTGTTAGCTACTCACCATAACAGACAATCTTCACAGAGAAGCGATTATGATCGGGTGTCAGATCATAGCTAGTTTATTATGTGTGTGAGGCATGGATTCCAAGTAATTCACCTCAAGAATGAAGCTCGAGAGGTGAATCTTGGCATCTATGTCAAGAACACATAACAAAAGGTTATAATTAGAGTAGTCTGATCACAATTATTTCTAGTGTAGGAGCACAAAATGTTTTACTGCCTTTGCTTAAGAATTCTGGACAAGTACAAAAGTAATGAGGGGTCAATGGACAAAAATTAGGGATGGTTTTCAAATATTGCTCTAATTCACTAAATTCCCTTAAAACGTTAAAAGTACAACAGGTTTTGCTTCAACATGAATTTTCAGAAAAATCAGAAGCACTTAACTTGAATATTTGGCATTACTGATTGACTGCAATCCTGAGTGTTTTACCAGAAAATCTAAAAACTTACGAGGGACAGGTAAAAAATATGAGGCAAAATATGAAACTTTCTGCAGATTCATAGACAGATGAGAGGTATAGACAGCAGGCAGAAACGAACTGTTAGAGCTAATGGCTTTAAAAGCTCTTAATACAATTAATTCTGCCGGACTTTATAAATATGGCAAAGTGGAGTTCTAATAGCTTTTAAAAAGTTTTCTGTTCTGCCACTGTTCTTTCCAGCTGGCACTGTCCTCTTTTAGCCCCTAGTACAAGATCTGACCTAATAGCAATTGGGTGTCCTTTTATTAAGCACCCCAAAGTGCTACTAAGCTCATCCTAGGGAAGTGCTTAACAAGTTAATCTTTTTGCCAATTTTGGAGACAATCATAGTGCTCCATCCACTACATAGAGAGTTATGAATGGATCTCTGGTCATAACCACATTATTATGACATGGGTTCCAAGAAATTTATCTCGAGAATGAAGTGAACCTTCCCTAATACTGGACCATAGCAGTGCTATATTTGTTACACAACCCTGGAGGCATTGTTACGGTCAGGACTCTCTCTACAATAGCCCATAAGCAGGGAATTATTTAACCATTTCTTCAGCGTAATCACAGCACTCCATGCATTACAAATGATTTATAATCACCAGCAAACCTGTACTGATTTGGCCACTTTCTTCATATCTACCCTTTTCCCTACAAAGGCCAGCACTAGTCTCACTCCAACACAGGTACTGAGATTCATTATTCTCACAGCTGAGAAGTTACATGTGAGTGTCAAAGTTTGGCAACTGCAATAAATTTATTAGCTGTCTTCTGTGTCACAATATAAGATTTTTCAAGCATCTCAACTCCATCAAGTAGGTACTGTCAAAACAGCATTATCTTCACTTTTTAAAGCAAATGTGATTGTGGTAAAAAAAAATAGCTCTTACTAATTTCAATTTTCAGTGTTTTTCTGCTTGCAGCCTAATCACAACACAAGTGCTTGTAAGCTTTGCTTAAATGAAGACACTAAGCAAAAGTGGGTCAGTTAAAGGAATTTTCTTCTAATTTTACTGAGAAAAAATGAACTTCCAAAGGTGCAGACAAAGAGATGTTTTGCAAATTTAAGGATTCTTCCAGAAACAAACAAAAAATACTGCTAAGTAGGCATGTAATACGGTCCATAACTTACATGCCTTCTTAGCAGTTTATTCCCGATATATTATGTCTTCCAGAAATCTGGCTAAAACCGGTAACTAGAGACAATGAGGTATTACCACCAGGGTACAACATACTTAATTAGACCGAACTACGAGGAAGGGTGGTGGGGTAGCTATACTCTTTAAAAATGCTCTAAATGTTACGATGGACTCCTTACAACCACCCCAGATTCATTATTTATTTATTTATTTATTTTATTTTACATTTGTTGTCCGGGATAGTCCGACTGGATACATGTCCATTTTCAGTGGAGGCCTGGGGAGAAAAGCTCTAAAGGTATACATATATAATCATTACAATGTCATGTAGAACAGGAGTAATCATAACATAATACAAATATAACATATTTTACAGTCTAGTTAACTTTATGGAAACATACCACATATTATAGTACATTTAAATTTGTACAGTCTAACAATCTTCTAAACTGGCTTAACAAAGATATTTGAGTGCCACTTACAGACATAGGATAGATACACCAGTGTGCATACAGATTTAGTCAGGCTTGGAGCATGGACATATCCATTGAGACTTGAAATACTCCTTGAGAGCTATTTTAAATTGAGATAGGGTGGTATCCAGGGTAATGTTAGCAGGAAGGGAATTTCAAATTTTGCCAGCAGAGATGGCGAACAGGGAGTCACCAGCAGAGTTGTTGGAGTTGATGGTTTGCACTAATAGTCTACTAGATGACCGGAGTGATCTGGAGTTGGAGTGGGGGTAGATGATGTTTTTCAGGGCAGGTGTATTATCTGGTTGGTTAAATGCTTTGTGAGCAACAATGAGTACTGAATCTGCCTGGGTAGCTCTAGCCATCCAAGATAATTTAGATTTTTACAATGATGTGTTCTATAGGGTAGACCAGTTGCAAATCTAGCTATGTTATTATAGCAGCTTGAGAGTTTATTAAGATCAGATTTATTTATTTAGGTTGCAATTTGTTAATAATGCAGAAATCCTTATTAACAAACTACAAATTAACAAAAATAAAAGCATAAATATTGTCTGTGTTTACATTCCCCCATGTAATAACACAAATACCCCAGAAGACATCCTCTATTGGTTATCCAGCACCTACCCCCAAGAAACCATTGTACTGGGAGACTTCAACATTGATTGGAATACCTGTTCTTCGGCATCTCCTACAACCCATGTAAACCTTTATGGGTTTACACAGACCATATCCTTCCCTACCAGGATCGGTAAACCTAATAACAAAGAAAGTGTCCTAGATTGGTTACTTATCAATAGCCATCCCCATATGTACACGTCTGGAACCCTCCCTGATGATCTAATTGATCGATTTCTTACCTATATAATTAAGAACACGGCTGACAACTCTCACCAGCCCACCTACAAAGCAATAAGAAATAATAAGAACTTTAACCTTACCAATTTCCAAAATGAACTCAAATTATGCAACTGGTCAGTCCTAAAACAACTGCCTTTGGATGAAGCTGTAGTATACTTTAATACCAAATTCTTTGCTGTCCTTGATTTTCACGCTCCTGCTCACTCTATTAGAACCAAAACAGAAATTGCACCATGGCTTTCAAAAGACACCAAATCAAAAATCTTACTTAGAAATAAAGCATGGGCCACTTGGTGTGCCACAAAAGCCCCACTAGATCAACTTAGATATCGGCAGCCAAGGAATGACACAAAAAAATCTATTATACTAGATAAAAGAGACTACTACTGCCATATTCAACAGAAGCACCAAAATAAACCCCAAAAGTTTTGGTCAGGAATAAACAAACTTCTTCACCCAGGACAATCCTCCACTCTGACCCCCTCAGCTTCTAACCATAAATCTCCAAAGGACATTGCAAATACCTTTAATAATTTCTTCACAGAGACTATCCAGTCCCTAGCTAGCCAAACTAACTCCTGGTTGCTCTAACTCAAATGCTGCTACACCCAGTACCCAACTTTTTCCTTTAGCTTTCAGCCTGTTTCTACATCACTTATCCGAGCCCTAATTAAGAAATTAAAACCTACCACCCTATCTGTGGATCTCCTCCCTGCAGAGTATCTGCAAAAAGCTGCAGATGCCATAGCATATCCCATTTCCATCTTAATCAATAGAACTATATCTGAAGCTACCATCCCCTCCATCTGGAAAATATCCCATGTTATACCACTCCATAAAGGAGGTAGCTTCACTGAACTCTCAGACTTCAGACCCATAGCTATTCTGTCACCTCTGGCTAAAATTATGGAAAAGTGCATCCATAAACAACTTCTGCACTATCTCATTCAGAATAATCTGTTGGCTAATTCTCAACATGGCTTTAGGCCATACCACAGTACCACCTCTGCCCTCCTCTCAATCTTTAACGTCATTAACCATAACCAAAATAACAACAAACTATCCTCAGCCCTCTTTCTCGATCTCTCCAAGGCCTTCAATACGGTTAACCACCAGCTACTCATCCATACTCCGAAGGCCTTCTCCTTAGATAACCATGCTCTCCAATGGTTTCAATCTTACCTGTGTGGCAGACAGCAGGCTGTCTTATGACAGGACAAACTATCCACCCTTCTACCCGTCACCCTAGGAGTTCCCCAGGGCTCTATACTAGGACCTCTTCTTTTCTTTATCTTTATTAATGACCTCAACACTGTCATCCCAAATGCAACCTGCATTCAATACGCAGATGACTCCACTTTAATTTGTTTAGCCACCTCGCCGACAAATCTACTGACATTATCCCAGAATACTTTCAACTCAGTTGAAAATTGGCTCTCTGATCATCATCATCTGATCTTAAACCCTAATAAAACAAAGCTGCTACTTTTCTCCCCCACTCGTAGGTCCTCTCCACTATTCTTTACCATAAAATCTGATAATGGCATCATTATTTCCCCAGATGCCCAGACTAAACTCTTAGGTGTTATAGTAGACAATAACTTTACATTTGATATGCACGTCAACCAAACTATCAAAACTATTAATAAAAAACTTTATAAGATTAAACCTTTCCTTACTCCACTTGCTAGAACTGCTATCGCCCGCTTCCATCTACCCTTTAACCTTCTTTATGCCTCCCCTTTATTCACCAACTTGAACAAATCTGATCTTAGTAAACTCTCTAGCTGTTATAACCACATTGCTAGATTTGCCACTGGCATGGCATACAGGACACACCACTGTCATAACCTAAATCTTCTAGGGTGGCTAGAATTGCCTAAGCTACTTCAATACAACCAGCTCATAGTGGCATATAAAGTACTAAACCAACCTGAAAATACGCCTGCACTTAAAAACATCATTAGCCCCTATAGTAACCTTAGGCCACTTCGCTCATCTAACAGACTGCTGGTTCAAACATTCAAAACCAACAACTCAGCTGGGGACTCCCTGTTTGCCAACTCTGTTGGCAAAACTTGGAACTCTCTTCCTGCCGACCTTACTCTAGAATCCTACTAACTCAATTCAAAAAAAGTCTCAAACAATATTTTAAAACACACTGGCTATGTCATTGTTCTAATCCGGACTAGGTTCTTCTCTATAATTGTGTGCTAAACAGTACTTTATGCTACATAAAATCTGTGCCATAATTGTTAGTCTATGTACTTATAAATTTAATAAAACAGATCGTATAACTTGCTTAATTGAACAGAGTATGTAAACTGTATGTTTGACTTTTCTCCCCGGGCCTCCGCTAAAAATGGACATGTATCCAGTCGGACTATCCTGGTCAACATATGTAAAATAAAATAAATAAATAACTAGACAAAATAAATAAATAATGTACCTGGAGAAAGTTATTGAGAATGAGGCAGTTTCAGAAAATCTTTAAAATGTCTTTCTCGAACTTTGCAGAAGATGATGTCACCTTTGACATTTTTCACAGTCCCAAAGGAACACACAAAACAGTCACTGACATGTAAGTACTTGCTGCACATCCTCAGTAAACAGGTGGCTAAAGGGAATTAAGACCCTATCATCCAGGCAGTCAACTGAAGTTGACAGGTTCAGGGTGTATCAAACACCCCTATTTTTGAGTGAGTAGATCCAGTCTGTGAGGAAGCTTGCAGTAATTGCTCCTGGTCATTTCCAAAAGAAGGGAGAACCATGGCTGCCTGGGCCAGAAGGGATTTACCACAATGATCTTGGGGGATTCCTTCTGAATCTTCATAAATGCTCTGGATATGGTACTTATGTATTATCGCAACCAGCAGCGAAACTGAAAATATGGTCAGAAATGTGGATATTTACAAGTTTAACATAGCTGTGAAGGCTTAACATGTAATGATATTTAAAAGTCGTTACGGTTATTACCAATGCATTTTCTTACTGAAAGAAAACAAAAACGTACAGTGCGATACTTTGTCAAACAACTGCAATCAGACATGTTTCAGAAAGTTTCGCACTATCCATTTTTTCCTTTTGGGTCCTAAAATGACAGAAATTGCTACCTGCCATTTTGGCAGTGAAAGGCACCCTTGTGGAGGGCACCACCACCCACAGGTACTGCTGTCACAAAAGGGAAGTGAAAACCCCTGTCTCACGTTTCCCCTAAAATACCATTATCTCCTTGCTATAACACTGTCGGTAACCTCAGAAAGCATCGCAATCAGGTAAGTCCAACTACACACTTGGCCAAATAGTTGACACAGGACATATTTTCAAAGTCAGCCTGACTTATTCACATACATTTCAACTTTCTTAGAATTGCAGGACTCAAGAAGGGTGGTCCTGTGAAAGGCAGTACTACTTAAATGAACACTTGTCATTTGTGAGATGCTCAGAGGCTCCAAATGGGGAAATCATAGCACTGTTAAACTTGTGCAGCACAATTGCTTTCTGGATAACATGCAGCAGAGAGCCTCAGACACAATCCTGTAGTGGATGATGAGATAAATATTGCATGTTATGACAGAAAAAGACAATGTAATGAATCACATTTTACAAAATAATGGTAACACTTTTCTTGGCACGTGAAGGTCTGCCAGAATATATGAAGAGTGAGTTGTTTGGATATCTGGTTGCAATAATACATAAATACCCCGCATATTAGCAGAAAGGGTCAAAAAGTATACAGGAACATTCCTGTCCAAAGAAAAGAAAAGGCGTCTGTCTTCTGGGCCTTTTTGCATGAAGCTCTGCCTGGAGCAGAATCTTGCCAGCTGATTGTTCAGAGAAGAGAAAAAAAGGTCTGTTTGAGGAACTCCCCACAGAAGGATCAAATCTTGGAAGACCTTTTGATCTAGCTTCCATTCACAAGGGTCTGCCCTGGTACTGCTCAGCTTATCTGCCACATAGTTTTGCTCTGATGGACTATATGATGCCTGCAGAGTGAGACTGTGCTATAAAGCTATATCCCAAGCTAACATGGCAAGTCTACAGAGTGGATAAAACCTGGTTCCTCCTTGCTTGTTGATGTACAACATGAGTATGCTATTGTCTGTAACAACTTGAAGAAGTCTTGGAGTCCAAAGATGATGCAGAGAGCTGAGTGCCTTGATCAGGGCAAGCATCTCTTTTATATTATATGCTTCCATCTGTCCTTGGTGTGCCCACACACCTTGCACTTTTACCTTCCTGAGACTGCTCCTCAAATAAAGTCTGAGGCATCTGTGGTGACTGACTGTTTTGGAGCAGGGAAGGAGAAGGAGATACATAGATTTAGGGATATTTGTGTTTTCCTGCAAGTGATTTCTCTTCTGACAAACCCCAAAACTGGGATCTGAAAAGACAACTGGTGTTGGTGTTAGGACCAAAGAAACTTCAGACACCACTGTAGCTTTCTCATTTGGAGTCTTGCCCCGGGTATCATGAGAATCATAAAAGTCACACGACCCAAAATCCAGAGGTATTTCCTCACAGTGTCTACAGTCTGAGCAGAAAAACCCTAGAAATAGATCTAGATATAGAATCATTCTTCCTTTGGTAGAAAAGCTCTTTAAACTGTGGTGTCTAGTTGACATCCTAAAAAAAACAATCCCATGAGGAGGAGTCAAGAAAGACTTTTGAATGTTCCCTTGGAATTACAACTTGTGTAAGAGATCTCTTACCCAAGACACAGATTCCTGATACTTTGAAAAAGAATCGGTAAAGATAAGCAAATCATTTAACTATGGAAAATGTGAATACCTTGTAGCCTAATATGGGCTATAACTGGAGCTAGACAATTTGGGAACCCTCATGGGGCAGCGGATAGTCCAAAGTGTAAGGCAGAAAAATGATAATGTGATCCAGATGCACAAAACCTTAAGAAATGCCTGAAGTCTGGATGAATAAGATTATGATGACAATCATCTTTTAAATATAGTGTTACCAGAAACTTGAACGAGGAAGAAGAGGTAACAGATTGTGAAGTGACATAATTGTCAACCTAGACAACTGCATGAACAGGTTTAGGAAAGAAAGATCCAGAACTGGTCTCCAAGTATTTTCCTTCTTTGGCACTAAAACCATCCATGAATGAAACCCCTTTCCCACATGGGAAGGGGAAACTGATTCTATCACTCCCTGGGACAGCATGTTATTAAGGACAGGTGGAGTTAAAATAGTCTGGTTTGCAGAATGAGGCATTACCCCCTGGAAAGGAGGAATTTCCTCCAAATGTCATCTGTAACCTTGATGAATGATCTTCAGAACCCATTTTTCTAAAACTATATGTTGCCAGTAGCTTACATAGGGCAGGTCAAGAGGGGCAACTGTCCTTGGTGCAAAGTGTTGGGAGGTGTGAACAGCCAATCTGGATCTTTCTTTAATGTAATCATTTTTTTTAACTAAAAACCTGAACACTGTAGACCTTAGTGCTGTCAGGGTATAAACTACAGCAACTGTTTTCAACGTTTGTAGCAAGCAGTTTGCTACAGCTTAAAAAAATAATTTTTTTTAAACTAAAGTATGAGTGCCTTTGTGCTCCATGCAGGCAGGGTATAAACTGTAGCAAATGTCTGCTAAATCTGTAATTGGTAGTTTGCGACAGTTTAAAAAGCAGATTTTTTTTAACTAAAGCATGTTGAAGGAGGGTTGGGGGCAGGGACACAGAAATGTGACCTGAGTGGCTGGAGCAGAAGGGGGGGTATTATGCATCTGGCCACCTAGTCAGTGTGCCTGTAAAAGGAACAGACACTGTTTTTTATTTGCTCTTGAATACAAGAGCTAGGGTGGGGGCATAGACGTAACTGTAATAAGCCAATCGCTTATCGATCAGCTTATTGTAGTGAATGAAATGCCTTTTTTTTTGCTCCTCACTTGAAGAGCTGAGGGGGAGGAGCACAGGTTCATAGTACCATCCCAGGGTACTGGTTGAATCAGCTACACTTCTGTCTGTTGCCAAAAATAAAAATAGAGATTCAGACTTTCTGGAAGAATAAAAGGAGCTGCCAGAGTGGAAACAAAGTCTCTTAAATGGTCATTATGACTTACTGGCCTGTACTTGGTATTGGAAGTTTCCAGAATTCTTCCTGGAGCTCCCCTGCCATTTCTTCTTAAGCATGTCTTTACCTGCATTTTTTTCAGACTGTTTATTTTGTTTCTTACCAAATTGGATAATGTGTTAAAGAGTCCCTTGCGAAAACTAGAAAAGGAGGGATGAAAAATCTTAAGAGATTCCCTGTATTAGCTTACATCTTTCATCACATTTTTGATCAGCTCCACAACTGACGGGCCAAAAAAAATAATCTCTATCCAAAGGAGAATTTAAAATCTCATTCTCTTGCAATGGGAAGTATGATGCTTTGAATGCCAATCCTGATTCCAGGGCCCCAATACAGTAGCCTCCCTCTTATCCGGCCTCTGATTAACCAGCCATCAAATTTCTGCCATAGCCCTAGCAAAAGACAACAGAGAAGAACAACACTTCTGCCTCCTCTGGGCTAAATAATGACAGCCATTTGAGTTTTAGACTTTATATTCATTAGTAAAATGCATACTAACACAAATACTGTTATTCTAGCTGATTTATAACCTATAAATGCAATTTTGCATGATTTTTTCTGATTAACCAGACATTCGTTTATTTGGCCTAATGTCCGGTCCCAGCAAGACTGGATAAGAGGGAGTCTACTGTACTGGCACTGCAAGCCTGTTCCAGAGATGGGGTAGTCTCTGGGATATATACCTGTCTCTCTAGCAAGTTCTATTTATATCACAGGTAAGGTTTAAGTCTTTAGAAAGGGTAATTCTGGTGCTGTTTGTTTTGTGGATATGCAGGAAGTCCATCAGAGTGGGGTTTCACAATGCCTAGTATGCTAGGTATACATCTCCTCTCAACAGCCTATAGGAGACAGAGTACAGGGATAGGGCCTTGAGGCAGTCTGCATAGGACATGCTACTTAAGCCCTGCATTCCTTTAGTGAGGAACCTTAGTGGATATTCCAGTTGTTGGATATGCCTGGTTAGGTACATACCAAAGGGGATATTGAACTCAACAGTAGGTCTGATGGAAGCTGAATAGAGTGGAACAATGATTTCCTTGGACCTAGATGCCATACCTTTGTTTATAAGTTGTGCAACATACAATGATTTCCTCAGTACTGTTGACACATGATGGCCAAAGGCTAGATTACTGTTTATGTGTATCCACAAGTCCCTGACTACTGGATCAGCTGTTAGAGGTGTGTTATAATATGATAGTTACCAAGGATGGAAGACTTCTCAAAGAGTACTATTATAAATTTCTTGGCATTTCGTTTTAGTTCATGGCTCTGACACCAGTTGTTTGTCTGTGTCAGCCCTTCCTGGAGAACATTTGTGGTGGTGTAGGATTCAACGACAGCTCCTAATTTGCAATCATCTGCAACTTTAGTCATCCACTGGCCACTGACATTGGCCTTGACTTCAGAGAAGTAAATACCAAAGTGGAGCAGTCCCAGAACTGACCCCCAAGGAACAGAGCATTAAGGATCTATTCTCTAGTGATAGCAAGGGGAGTTACATTTGACAGTATTTCCTGAGGGAAGGTTGAGGGGAAGAGAGGGGTAAAGTCGGAGCTGAATTTGTTGGCTAGGAGGTTTGCTATATCTTCTGGTTCAGTAGAGGTGGTTCCATTTACAATGAGCACTACACATAATTGTGTACTGCCTTTGAGGTTGCAGACATAGCTAAAGAATGCGTCATTGGTCTGGGAGTTCAAATTTATTTCAAATTTGGCTTTCTTAAACCTCTTGTATTAGAGGCAACATGTGATATATGCAAATGACCCTTTTACGGCCTGAATAGACTTAAAAAGAAAGAAAGTCATGGACATTTAGAATTGTCATATAGCTGAAACAACTGATGTCCTTAGAAGGGTTATTTGCATATATCACATGTTGCCGCTAATAAAAAAGGTTTAAGGAATCACACAGTAGAAAGTCTAGCCTTGCTAGATTTTTCATTTGGTTTTTACTGATTGTTTTTACTGTTCGACCTTTTTACTCACTGTTTTAGTTTGTTTGTTGGCATAGTTTGCATACACCCTAATGATTATGGACATCAGCTGAGTACAACAATCCTGTGTTTCTAAGGTTAGCCAAACATTCCACTTATTCTGTGCTGATCATGCTATAAGAAGGCTGAAACATGCATGTCCAAAGCTAGTAGGGTTTGGCTTTATTGGTCTGAATTTATCCATTAATAAAATTAAAAAGAAAAAAGTCATGGATATTCAGAATTGCCATATAGCTGAAACATCTGATGCTCTTAAAAGGGTCATTTTCATATATCCCATGTTGCCTCTAATACAAGAGGTTTAAGGAATCACACAGTGGAATGTCTAGCCTTGCTAGATTTTTCTTTTGTTTTTTCTGTGTGACCTTTTTACTCATTTTTTAAATTTGGCTGTGGTAGACTTTATTTGTCCTCTGAGATGTTTTTTAGTTTGATGAGAGTGTTTTTATCATGCTGGGTCCTGTACCTCCTAATTTTTGCCATGATTTCCTTTTTTCTGTTATACAGCCTATTGATTTTGTTATTCCACCAGGGCGGCTTCTGTTTTAAGTTAGTTCTGTACTTCTTTCTAATGGGTGCAGCTACCTCTGTGCAGCTATTAACATGCTTGTATAGACTTTCTGTGAATAGTTCTGCATAGGCAACAGTGCAGCCAGGGTTTATGGGGGACTGAAATTTTGCTGGTTATCACTTAAGAGGAGGAATTTAGCCTTAGAGTAGTTCCTGAATATTCCAGGGTTAGCTGGGGTTCTAGGTTTTATTTTTACTTCAAAGGAGGCCATTTCTGTGGTCTGACATTACCAGAGAAGCTATTACACTAGGGGGGGGGGGGTGCAGCACTCTCCCATATTAATAAGAACCAGATCCAGTATGGTTGCACCCCTGGTTGGCGTTCTGACAATCTGGTCCAGGTAGTTTGTGTTTACAAAATCCAGGAATCTCAGCACCTGTACATTTGCTGTTGTATAGGATTCCCAGTTAATAGTGGGGTAATTAAAGTCGTCCATGAATATGGTATTGGGCTGGATAGTCATCACTTCCAATAAGTTTAGATACAACGTATGGATTTCCTGGGTCATAGAGTGGGACCTATAGGTTGTAAGAAAGTGTTTTTGGATTTTGTATGTGATAATTTGAACATGGAGAAGTTCAACTACATTGTCCTGTGTGACCACCCTTGAGGTATATTTATTTCTGATGTAAATCTAAACACGTCCAACTTTAGTCCATGTCTGTGTAGTAGCTGGTTTAAATGTGTGGAAGGCATTATAACTGTCGGTGTGCTCTCAGCGGCTTTATCACTGATCACTGATTGCACAGACGATAGTATTCTCTAGGGTAAAGAGAGATACTAGGGCGTGGAGTTTATTGTTTAGACTCCTAGCATTGAGCAGTAATACCTTCAGATTTTCATGGTTTGGATTTGCTAGATCAGAAGTACTTTCAGTTTGGCATTGCCTAGAAAAAGGACCTATAGAGGAAAAAAAGAAGTTATGTACTTACCATAACATTCCATGTTTGTAGTCCATCTCACCTATATTCTTGCTGGATGGGTTTGGAGCCGATATTCAGTTCTGGCTCGGCCAATACTAAAGCTCGAGAGCTTTTACTGGCTCGAGGCTAGCCCCTATCCCATGGTGCCTCACGGCAATTCCCCAGATCTAGTTTGCAAAAAAGCAAAGAATACCTATCAGGTAAGAATAAGAAAGAAGCTGTAAAAATATAGCAAAGGATTAGAAATATAATCCATTCCAGGTGGACAATAAAAGAACATTGTCAGGCATCACCAAAAAAAGTCCACCAGATCCCCATGAAACAGGAAGGGGGTTGGAGGGAGGGACGCAAGAATATAGGCGAGATGGACTACAAACATGGAACGTAGTCCTATCTCATCGTAATTCTTGCTGGATGGGACAGCATCCCTAGCACCTTTATCCCAGGTGGCTCAAGAGAAGAGAAGCACAGTGGACCCAAAGGATGACCTGTCCCGGGAGGCCAAATCCAATTTGTAATGAGTGACAAACGTATGTGGTCTTGCCCAAGTAGCTGCTGCACAAATAGTATCAATTGGGAGCCCAGATCTAAAGGCACATGAAGTAGCTATAGTCCTAGTAGAATGACCTTTAGCTTTGACAGGTAATTGTCTACCAGCTTGTTGATAAGCAAAAGATATGCAATCCGAAAGCCATTTTGAAAGAGTAATTTTAGAAACAGGCAAGCCTTTCCTTTTGTCAGAAAAGGAAACAAGTTGATCAGATTTCCTGAATTCTTAGTCCTGTGTATATAAAACCTGAATATCCTGTGGACATCTAGCTGGCGTAGTCTATACTCTGATTTATTAGAGTGGTTTGGAAAAAACACAGGTAGCTCAATGGTAGTATTCAGAGTGTGCTCTGAGCATACTTTAGGAAGAAAGGAAGGGTTTGTCCTGAGAGATATTCTATCCTTGTGAAAAATAATGTAAGGAGGTCGAATAGTTAGAGCTTGTAGTTCTGAAACTCTCTTAGCAGATGTTATGGCTACCAAGAACAAGGTTTTCCATGATAACAACTTTAAGTTTGACGACGAGGATGGCTCAAAGAGTGCAGACATCAAAGATGAGAGGACTACGTTTAAGTCCCAGGGTTCTAATGGTTGTTTTATTGGAGGCCTAAGAAGAAGAACTCCTTTTAAGAAAGTTTTACACAGGGAGTGCTGCATAATTGGATTTCCCATGAAACCAAAATGGAAATTGGAAATGGCAGCTAAATGAACTCTAACTGTAGCGGCTGCCGCTCCTTCATAAAAAATTGTTGTTAGGAAAGATAAAATGGATTCTAAAGGAGCTGTATATGGATCTAAGCCCCGATTCGTAGCCCAAAGGGAAAACCTTTTCCATTTGCTAGAATATACTGAGTGGGAGGTTTATGGGATGATATTAAGATGTGTTTGACCGCTGGGGATAAGGGAATACACCTGGCTATTCGTGGAATTGGGGCTGCCATGCTGCCAATTTGAGGGTGTGGATGGAGGGATGGAACTGTCCTGATTGATGAATCAGGAGATCTGGAGATGGGTCCAGAATCCATGGTTCCTGTAAGAAGTAGGGCCACAAGAAAGGAAACCAAACTTGTCTAGACCAGTAAGGAGCAATGAGGATCAAGGAACTCCTCAACTGTCTTGCTTTCTGTATTACTTTGGGGATGAGTGGAAAAGGAGGAAAGGCATAAAGAAGTCCCGGGGGCCAATCGTGAACTAGAGCATCCCTGGGTGACATCCCCTGATGGGGAATGACGGCAAAGTAGCTGCTGCATTTGGTGTTCAGGTGAGTGGCAAATAGATTGCAGCAAGGCTGGCCCCATCTGTGAAAGATCTCTTTTGTAACCACTGGATTCAGGGACCACTCGTGAGGCATCAGAATTGCTCGGCTGAGTTTCTCCGCTATTACGGTGGATTTCCCCAGGATATGCATTGCTACCAGGAAGCATTGGGTATCCATCCCCCATTTCCAAACTCTTAAAGCCTCTCGGCAAAGTGGGTAGGACTTGGTTCCCCCCTGCTTGTTTATGTAACCCACGACAAGACATGTTGTCTGACTGAATTGCAATCGTCCCGGTGGGAAGGGAGCTGTGAAGTGTTTGCAATGCATACAGCACTGCTCTCATCTCCAGAACATTGATGTGCAAGTGGTTCTCATGCTTCTGCCAAGTACCTTGGGCTGTTATTCCCAGATAATGCCCCCCCCCTATCCGGGAAGCGTCCATGGTCAAAACCGCTTTCTCTTGGGAAGGAACAAGTAGACGACCTAGAACAAGTTATTTCATGTGTAACCACCATGTCAGATCCTTTCTGCATGCGTTTGTTATTAATATCTGGTGAGACAATGGAAGGTCTTGCATTGACCATTGTGCAAATAGCATCCATTGGAGAATCCTCATATGTAGGAGAGCAAGAGGAACTAATAGGATAGCGGAAGTCATAGTCCCTAGGACTTGAAGGACTACTCTGGCCTGGACTCTTTGTTTGTTTATTAAGGATATGACCTGACTGCTTAGAGATTCCACTCTTTCCTGTGTTAGCTTTACTGACATAGTGGTTGTGGCTATTTCTGAGCCTAGATATACAATATGCTGTGAGGGGGATAAGACTGACTTTTGCAAGTTGACAGTGATGCCTAGACTGACGCACAAGAATAGAGTCTCATCCCTGGTCCTTATGACTTGATGCTTGGTGGTAGTAGTGAACAGCCAGTCATCTAGGTACGGAAACACCTGGAATCCTTGACGTCTCAGGTGAGCTGTTACCACTGCCATGCATTTGGTAAACACTTTGGGGGCTGTAGTGGGGCCAAAGGGCAGTGTTCTGAACTGAAAATGACTGGCTCCGAGCTGGAAGCGTAAATGTCTCCTGGAGCGCTGCTCATTTTGATGTGGTAGTATGCATCCTGGAGATCGACTGAGCACATCCAGTTGTCTTTCCCGACAAAGGGAAATATCAACTGCAGACTGACCATTCAGAACTTTGATTTTCTTACATGCTTGTTGAGCCTGCTGAGATCTAGAATTGATCTCCAGTCCCCTGTCTTTTTTGGAACTAAAAAAAATTGAGAGTAAGTTCTGGATCCTACTTGCTCTGTGGGGACTTCTTGGATTACTCTTTTTTGCCACAATGAGATGACCTCTGATGTTGCATGGTCTAGTTGGATGGGTGGTACATCTGGAAGAGACCGTTTTGTTGGGGGTTTGGAAATAAAGAGAATCAGGTAACCTCTGGATATTATTGTGTGTACCCAGTGATCTTGAGTGATAGTTAGCCAGGCGCTTGGGTACAGTGATATACGACCCCCGACTGCCACCAGAGATGGACAGTCAGGCAACCCCTCAGGGTCGATGGAAGTGACGATCAGAGAAAGCTTCTCTGTCTCCCTGATGTTACGGATCTCCTCTGCCTTCCATTATATCCTCCCCCTTTGCCTCTGGGGGAGGGTTGACCTTGTGCCTGAGGAAAACCTTTTTGGGATTTGAGGAACCACATTTTCCCTCCTGTATTACCCTTGGAATAGGGTCTGGACGGGAGAGAGAAACATACTCCAATGGCAGATAAGGTTTTTCCTTCCTACTCGCACCTAGTCAAAGTCTCTTTCACTTGGGGTCCAAAAAGAGATGAACCATCAAAGGGAACATTAGTGAAGGAAGACTTGAAGGATTAAAATGACAAAGAAGCATCCACGAATGTCTCCTAAGGGATATTCCTGCTGCGGCTCCCCTACTCGCTCCATCTGCCACATATGAAATCAGCCTCATGGAGGAGTTAGCTATGGAAGTAAGGGTGGAGAGCTGCGTACAAACCTTATCCATGGAACCCAGAGCTACTGAACCCTGGAGGGTATCTCCTAACACTTTCAGGAGATCCCCCTGAAGATGAGTAAAATGAGTCAGGTAATTCAGCGATCTTAATGTAAATGCCGCTGAAGAAAAAGTACGCTTCCCATACCTATCCATCGTCCTGGACTCCTTGTTAGGAGGATGGATATTCGAAGACGTCTCAGATAATTCCTTCTTGGTGGCCAATGCTACCACCATAGCATCAACTGGAACTCCCTTACAAAGGAAAGACTTGCCCTCAGATGCTGTCATAAATTTGTTTGGCCTCCTCGGGATGGCTTCCACTGAATCTGGAGAGGTCCATGCTTTCTGTGATATGACCCCCAAAAGTTGGTCATAAGGCGGTGTCACCCAGGAAGTGGAAGATCGGGAGCCAAAGGCCTCAAGATACACTGATTCATCCTCAGTAGGGTTAGAGGTCTTCCAATCACCCCTCTGTCTAAGGATTTCTAGGATGTCAGAAAAATAGACATCCTCAGAGGGGGATCTAGGGGACCCTTCTGATTACGCTAAATCAGTGTCTGACATGACAGACTCAGGGGAGTCGACATGTTTCCTCTTACATAGCCTCTTCCGAGGGAGCTCTCAGTGGGATAATCAGGGGAGGTCTCGGAAGAGGGAGCACCTCCAACGGGGGCTACTTGGGCTTCGGGCTCCCTATGCTGTGGGGGTGGCATGGGGGAAGAGGTTGCTGCCTGCTGCTGGTGGGACACAGGCTCCAGAGGAATGGCTTTGGCAGAGGATAAAGCCTTCTCTACAGCTTTGAAAGCCTTTCCCCCCCACTCCGAAGAAGACCTCCGCTTCGAGGGGGCGGATGGTCGACTCCTAGCAAGAGGGGACGGCTCCAAAGCAGAAGTGGGAGCCGAGCTGAGTTGGGCCGAGGCTCCAAGAGGTAGGGTCGGTTCCGACGAGAACCCAGGGTGACTGTACCCGTTGGAGTCGACACAAGAGCGTCGGCTCCCAGAACCCTTGGCTCCAGACTGAGCCATCGAGGATAGAGTAATTGGCTCCAAGGAAACAGGTTGAATCCCCGGAGCTGAAGGTTCGAAGACAGAGGAACCTGACATAATATGCTCCGAAAGTGAAGCAGTCGAAGGAGGAACAGTGGTCGGTAAGGAGGTCGGCTCTGAGACCTTTGGATCTGGAGGGGCCAATTTTTTAGCCAGAGCTGGATCTGAAAGCAACCTCTTCACCACCCTCTCGATGTCCTCATCTGATAGGGTCCTGGAGGATCTGGGGGAAAAAGAAGGAGACCTCCTTCTCCAAAATAGGAGATCTCAATGTAGGAGATACAGTCTTGATGTTGGGCAAAATTTTCGGTACCGAAGACTGTCTCGGAACTGATGAAATCGACAGCACCGAAGACGAAGCAGAGTCAGAACCGGAACTTCTTGGTTCTGATGCTTTAGTCTTTTTGGTTGGCTCCGAAGCTGGGGCCGATGATTTTCTCTTTGAAGATTTTGGAGCTGCCTGACCAAGTTCCAGCTGTTCCTGGAAGGAACTGGCCATGAGACCCCTGTCAATGAGTTTTCTCTTCCTTTCATTCAAAACTCTTGTGCTAAAAGTATGACAGAAGGTGCAGGGTTCCTGTAAATGGGCTTCGCCAAGACAATATACACAACTGGTGTGGCTGTCTCTAAGAGACATTTTCTGTGCACACCTATCACATTTTTTGAACCCCGAAGGGCGATGATCCTTGTGATCTTTATCTTTAGACATTCCTAGACTTTAAGACAAAAAGATAATAACAGTAAAAGTACTGACAACAATAAAGGTGAGAAGAGAAAGAGATTTTTTTTTTTACAACAGTCACACACACACAGGGAGGAAAGGCCCTCTAACTTAAACGGACACTACGGCCCTCTAACTTAAACAGGCCGTACAGTCCTAAGGGGGGAATAGGGATTGAAAAACTTTCAAAAAGAGTCACACAAGAGAGAAGAAACTATCTATATATTTAACAAGTAGAAAAGGGGTAGAAAACGACTAAATATAGTAAAAAATCGTTTTACTTAGCCAACGAGCCAGTAACACACAACCTCGAAGCTTTCGTGGCAAATGAGATCTAGGAAATTGCCATGAGACACCATGGGATAGGGGCTAGCCTCGAGCCAGTAAAAGCTCTCAAGCTTTAGTATCGGCCGAGTTGGAGCCGAATATTGGCACCGAACCCATCCAACAAGAATTATGGCGAGATAGGACTACATAACATCAATGCTTTAGCTAATGTTCGAAAGCTTATAGCGAACAGCTGCAGACCATCCCTGGCAAAGCCAGAGTGGTCTGCTGACCAACTCCTTCCATGCTGACAAATATTGCACCCCCTTAAAATGACACCAGAAACTAAGCCAATTATTAAAATCAGTCTTCTTTTGTTCATACTGCGGCATAATCCTTGGAGAAGGTAAAATGCTGCTAAATGCTAGGCTCATACCAACCTGGGACACTTATTCTGAGATCTCCATGATGTCTCCCTTCATACAGTCTAGGGAGGTACATCTCAGGTCATTTACACCCACACGGACTATGACTGAGTCATACTGGTACTTGTACTCCAGTGACCTGAGTGCCTGGATAATATGGTGGATCCTAACCCCTGATAAGCAACTGATCATGACTTTCTCCTTCCTCAGCTTGGTAAGAGGGACATCAGTGTGTCTCATAATGGAGTCTCCAATGACCAGAATGTTGTGGTGGCTTGTCTTATGGGCTTAGAAGTAGAGGCTCATGAGATGTGGCTGTATGTGCTGATGTGGGTGTTATTTTGAAAGAGTGCATTCAGGGCTGCTGAGGGAATTTGTTATGTGTACTTCATCAAGGAGGTCTTTGGGGTTTAGGAAGGTTACATTTAAGTGCCTCAGCATATGTGGGTCTGTGTCTGCTTTGAATTGTATGTGATGAGTGCAATGTGTGTACTACTGACAACCTTTTTGATATTAGGACTACTTTTATGTGAGAACTTTTCCTCCAGTGACATTGTGTAAATACATCTCTCACACACCATATCAGTTTTTTTGAAAATTAACTGGTTGTCAGTAAACATGAGGCAATTTCTACATTGCCTCATGATGCCCATATCGACCAAGCTGGTAACTGAGATATTGGGAAAGTTGATATTCATGGCAACATACCCTTTTTTATTGATTAGACAGTTGGAGTGAAGATATAAAGCAATGTCAGGAGTATCCAGTTTGCAAGTATGGGGTCAGTGCTTGTTCATAGGTTCATAGGTGTGTACTAGGCTAATGGTGCTGGAGCCTTTACAAGCCTAGCCCATAGAAGAGCCCTGGCATTGTGCCACCAGATGCTAGTTCACAGTGCCTCTATCAAGTAGAGGCACTGAAGTGATTCCCGGGGTGAACTTTCTATTTCCCATCCACTCATCAAGATTTCTCTTGAAGACGGCCAGTGAGGTGCTCTGCTTGACATGTATGGGAAGTCTATTCCAGAGCATGGCAGTCTCTGGGTTATGATCCTGCCCCTCCAGCATGTTTTGTTGATTGTGGTAATGAGGTTGAGATCTCTGGAGTGTGTGGTGCGGAGGAATTGGGATTGTCACTGCAAACTAGTTGTTCTGTATGCAACTAGGTACTGGTGAAATTCCGATTGTAATTTTACAGGAAAAAATGTCATTCACGATGTCTGCGTCACTGCAGGGCACTGACAGACACTTGAGGGGAAACTAATAAGTAGACCTTGATGATTTATGGATGAAGTATTTAGGTAGATATTCTGAAGAAGTTAGAAACAAATCAAGCAGTACTTACTGAAAAGAAAGAATTAGCTTGTCAAGAATGATGAAAAGAGGGGAGTCATGTGAATGGCCACTGCCTGGCAATTACTAGTGCTGGTCTCACAACAACTTTACTCTGCTGGGATACAATGCTTCTTTTCTTCTTCTCTCACCAGAAGCAAAACATTAGCGCCAATACCAAGATGAGAAGCAGGCCACAGACTGTATGGTGATTAGGGTTGCCAGCTTTCTTTGTGGCTAAAACCAAAATAAGGCCACACCCCCACATCACCCATAACCCCACCCATTCCCACCCCCTCTCCCATTCATGCTCCGCCCATTTTGTGACATCACCGTGCATCAGCTGATGGGAACGTCCTGTTTTTCTGTTCCGGATGCCTGCTTTCAGCTGATTTACTATGCTTTTCTGTTAAAAAGCATAGTAAATCAGCCAATTTAACAAACAATGGCAGTCTGCTTCCTTTTGTGAAAAAGAATACTGGAGTTTGTACAGTGTTTCCCTGACTACTAGAGAATTGATTTGATTTGTGTATAGTCCAGAAAAAAACGGATAGGTGGCAACATGAATGATTTCCAATTTCCCACCTATTGGTCAAAGTCATGCTTAAACAGGGCTAGGGATGGACTCTGGTTCACATGGATAGGAAGCTTGTTCCAGTGCATGGGGGACCCTCTGAGACACATTTATGTCTCATCAACATGGCCTGTTTATGTCACAAGGAAAATTTAAATCCTTGGATCTAATGGTGCTGATACTGTTCATTTTGTGGATGTCCAAAAGGTCCATCAGTGCTGAATTCAAGGATTTTTTTATGCCAGACATAGATCATCTCTCAGTAACCTGTAGGAGACCCAGTATAGTGATAGGGCTTTAAGGTGATCTGTATAAGACAATGTGTTTAGACACTGTATTCTTCTAGTAAGGAAGCTTTAAATATGTTCCAGCTGTTGTATGTGTCTGGTCAAGTACACGCCAAAGAGATAGGTGCAGCTCACATCCAGTTATTCTGTCAACTTCTCAGGTTAACATCGCTAATATTTTAAAAAATGTTCCTTGTACATGAGCAATGTCCTATAAAAAAATGTAAATAAGACTCAAACATTGGCTTCTTACAAGTTGTTCAGTCACATTAATCAGTGTCTAAAGCATCTCCCCAGATTCCACTGGTGGTTAAGTGCCATGTCATAAATTTCTTTTTTTTCACTCTCACTCTTTAACTCCTCATCTTGCTCCCTAGTAACCTCATCCATCCTTCTACTTCTTCCTCATTGTACCTCCTACTTCCTGCACACAGCTCAGTTTGCCGAATTTTCATTCAGAAACTGAACCGTGTTGGGCAAAAACATTTGGCCATTCATAAAATGGCCAGTTGTCCTTTGCAAACTTGTAGAGAAACCTATTCAGAGCTAGTCTTGACAACAAATCCAGTCTCTTTGAACACATTTTTATGGCCATGCATGCATGTATGTGTTCTTTGATCCACCTTCCTGATTGTAGTTCCTTGTATAATAAAGCACCACCTGTTAGAGTGTGTTTTAAAGTTGTAGTTTTGAACATTTTTCCAATAAGCAATGAAACAATGTGCATAACCCAGTAATGACAAAACTGCATTTACTGGTCAATCTGACCTCAATGCTACAGCACTGCTACCAAAGGAAATAATTTTGGAATGCCCATAAATAAAAGGGCATACCATTTAACTCATAATGGTTTCACAATGGGAGGGTCAACATTTCATTCTAGTGAATGCTAATGGAGAAGCTGTCTACAGACAACAATTTATGCAAAATGCTTGGTAAAGTATTTTGCAGCAGGTTAGCAAACAAATTGCAAAGACAGGGAGTGCTGTAGCATAATTTATTGTAATTATCTACTCAGACATCAGTGTACTCCCTGTCTTTGCAATTTGTTTAACCTATACATGTGTGTGTGTGTGTGTGTGTGTGTGTGTGTGTGTATATATATATATATATATATATATATATATATATATATATATATATATACATATATACACATATACAAAGAGGCAGTGACAGAGAGAGAGATGTACAAACACACACGCACACACCAAGAACTCAAACACTGTCCAAAAACTTCTAAAAAAGTTGTCTGATTTTCATCGACACAAAACACAAATAATAAAGAAGCATTTTTCCAAAGGGGGAACCCCCCGCCCCCCCGTCTCCCACATGCTCTTACATAAAGATAATTGCATGGGGACATTAACACGGAGAAGGGGTAAAGGTGCTAATAATGATTTTGTATTCCCATGTTCTATCAGTACCATTCTGTTGCACATTACAATGATTTCAAGCTGAACTGCCCTTAATCATACATATAAACCTCTCCACTGCATCACATAAAAACCTCAAAAACCACCTATCTTAAAAGATAAACAAATCAATCCTTTACTGCTTGTAAATCAGTTTAAACAACAGGTATTAAATAACAGTTTGATTTGATGTTAATGGTGCAATAATACTATCATTGACAAAACTGTTGTCCATGACCTACGTGTTCCAGATATAGAACTGTGTGTGTGTGTGTGTGTGTGTGTGTGTGTGTGTGTGTGTGTGTGTGTAGTGTGGTTCAGTAACAACCTCACTGCTGGAATAGTCTGTCTTTGTTATTTCTGTGCCATCCACTACACCTACTGTTTACAATGGAGTTCCACAAACCTTAGTAGTGGGGTCCAGTCCTGTGCATCTTAAACTTCACCTTATGTATCTATCTCAGGACTTCAAGTCATACTTTTAAGAAGATGATTTGGACCTAATAAATGGCAAGAAAATGCACAAAAATCTAAATGGCTATTCAAATGGCCATTGACAAAACCAGGTTCACTGGCAGGAATTTTCCCCTTTTTTTCCTGCACTTGCTTATGCTGTTTCACATAACATGTACGTATCTCAAATTACTGTTATATAAATCTATTAAAGGAAACTCAGGAAGCATTTTTTGTCCTAAAATCTCAGGACATTTGTGATTTTTAAAGGTTTTTATGTAGGACACATCTGTCCAAAGAGGGACGGGTACTAACCCTATTTAAAAGGGGGCAGGAGGAATTGAATAATTTATGTAATGCTGCTGGGATTACATAACATACACCAACATATGTGAAGCTTAATGTTTGAGAATTTTAACTTAATACAGCTGATTACTTTTATATAAATGCCTATAACGTCACAAGTGATAACTCAATAAAGGCAAATGGCATAGCAATAGTCCTCTGATAAACACTGGTTAAAGTGTCTTGTTTCGCTGTCTTTTGGTTACTCTTCTTGCCGTGGAGGTATCTTCTATTTACCTAAATTACCTACTGAAAAAAAAATGAAAAATATATCTGTGGACTCGCTGGACTGTGAAGTACTGTTGGTGCTTACTTTTGTTCCTTCTACCTCCAAATTGTTCTCTCTGCTCAGCTCCAGAGCTCTCGTACGCTGGACAGCGTCCTCTACCTGCCACATGGACTTAGCTCCCTCTTCGGAACTGCTAGCTTAAAATTTGGCATGACTGCAAATTAGATTTAGTTCCACACTGGTATTGTAAGCATGTGCACGCATGATTCTCCTTAAAGGAGAAGATGGCACTAATACCGCAATCAACGGTACCTGCTGCCTGCAGCTGTAAAAGTGGGAGGGAAGGCAGGGCGCTCACTCACAGTGGCACAAAACCCAGACTTCACGTTTCCGGTTTTGAATGATATTTGTAACTGGACAATTTCTCAGAAAACCGGACAGCTGGCAACCCTTAGTGACCCACAGTCTTGTCCCAGATAATTCAAGGGTCTGTAGGCTTGTTGTAGCCTTTTCCTGGTAGATGCCTTGAACAGCAACCAGACCAATCAGGAACGTGAAGCAAAGACACTCACTGCCTAACAAAAACAGTCAGGAGTTGATAAACTCTCCTCCTTCTCTCACCGGGAGCAAAATATAAGCACAAGTTCTAAGCTGGCACCAACAGAGCAGTTATTAGGCTTTCCACTGATCAGCAGTCTCTACGAAATAATGCCCCTGTGCTCCTTCTCTCACCAGGAGCAAAACAAAAGCACTAATCCCAAGATGACTACTGAGAGGTAGAATGTGGGCTCTCCAATAATTGGTGGTCTTGGAGTAGATGTTGCAGATGTTAAAGGTAGGTTAGAAAAATGGGTTAATATCCTGAGAGATGCAGTGTTAAATAAAAAAAGTTATATATGAAAGAGGCTGTAACTTAAGCTTTAGTTATCTAAGTTGAAAACCACTAATTTTAAAAAGAGCAAGACAGATTGGAAAGGGGTGGGCACTTTGTATTCTAGTTTTATGGAATATGGAAGGGGGTGGGCACTCTGTATTCTAGTTTTATGGAATACAGTGGGATGGTCAATTAATTTAGAAAGCTGAAGGGGGGTGATTTCACAAAATGATACTTTTGTGATTACTCACAACAGCCAATGAAAGGGGAGAGTGAAGGAGATATGTGGTCAAATTAACACAAGGAGCAGGCGACTAGAAAGACAGTTGACATTAAAAAAACAGGAGCACCAGATTGGGAGAGTGGGGAAAAACGTAATTTCTGTGTGACTCATAACAGATACAGGTGTAGTCCCTTTCTTGGTTTAAATATGTAATTAAAACAGAATACCGGTACAACACAGTGTAAAGAAAACAAATCACAACATACAAATAGAAGGCAATAAAGTAATGCAAAATAGAAGAAAGCAAAAACAAACCAAGCTTTCCCTCACAGCAAGTTGTGGCAAAGTCTGGGTGAGCTTTTCTAGTAAGGCTTTGGAATGCTTTATTTTACCCCTTAAATAGAAGGTTTAGTTCCTAGCTTCATTCTCAATTTCCAGCTAATTAACTGTAATTTACCTGTTCTAGTTTCTGTGTAACTCACAAGGATTACAGCTGTGGTCTCTTTCCTAGTTTAAATATGCAATTAAAACAGAATTCAAGTAAAACACAGTGTAAAGAAAACAAATCACAACATACAAATAGAAGGCAATAAAATAATACAAAATACAAGAAAGCAAAATCAAACTAAGCTTTCCCTCACACCAAGTTGTGGCAGAGCCTGGGTGAGCTTTTCTAGTAAAGCTCTCATGGGGTTGGAAATGGCAGCATGCACTCAGGAAGCACACAGAGAAGTGTGATTTATCTGGTGAAGACCAGGGAAACCACTTCCCATGTTTGATTGTAGGGGGCAAGGATGTTTGTTGGCAGCACCCCTCGAAGAAGTGGGGAAAGACCAGCGTGGACAGCCCACTGCACATCCACCTTTAGCTCCACAAGCCAGGTGTCATTGGGAAATGGAATAGAGCTAAGCAAAAAAAAAAAATTCAAACCACTCCTACTGGCTGACTAAATGACAACCCCTTCAGGTCACCCCTTTCTCCAGTGATACAGAGCCAACATTAGACGGGTAGCAATAGCAAACAGTGTGAAAACAAACATTGAAATGATAAGGATGAGATGGGTAAAGTGGTTTATCCCTTCATTGTTTCAAACATTTAAGGATATTTTTAGGTTCTGAGACCATCTGTTGAAGTACTTGACATTCCTGGAATATGAAACTGTTGAACAAACAGGCTAATTTTCAAAGATTGTGACAAGACTTGCATAGAAGTAGACCATTCAGACCTGCAACCACAGTCTCACAGGAAAGATCTGATGTTGATATCTGACATCCACTGCAGTGTCAAAATGCACCAAATGACTGACTAATTCCCCATCACTGCCAGGCTCTGATCTGTCTACAGGACTACATGGAAGCTCTCATTAATGTGGACAGCAAAACATTTCTACTAAGTCCTAACCCCTCTCCTTGTGGCTGGCGTAAGTTCTCCTACATACCCACAGTGAAAGCTACTATCAAAAGCTTTGGAGTGCTGAGCCCATATTCTCAGTTCTTTGGTGCATTTTCATTGATCACAAGCCTTCAGTAGCAACTGGCAGGCAGCAGATCACACCACCAATTCCTCCAAGCCTCCCCTGCTCACCTCTTCCAGTGCTTGAAGCACTACTTAAACTGTGGTCATCTGAGTCAAAGTCAGGTCTTAATTCTTCTATGCAATGGAACCAGTACCTTGCCTGAGGGAATTTGGTACACACAGTTTTTGAAAAACCTAAAGAGTGCAAAGCCACCTAACTCCCCAGGACTTTAACAAAGATATGATTCACAAAGTTTCCAAGAGGCCTCAAAATTTTCTTTTCCAAACAGGAGCTTAGATGAGTGCCCCAACCCAAGACATGTAATGTCAAACAATTCATGTGATCCTAGATTTAGAGTTCTACAAGTTCTCCACTGTACAGTACAAAAATCATAGAACATTTACAGAAATCTAAGACAAAGAATCATTTCAGTTATGGTTCATTGGTTTTAGAGTAACAGAATAGAAACCATGTGGTAAACACTTCTCATGTGAAATCTTGCAACAGGAGCCATCAATGTACATGCTACTCTTAGCCTCATCATTCTGGGGAAGAAGGAAGGTCTCATGCACTAACTTTCAAGTTAAGAACTCTTCATTCCTAGTCCGATCATGAGTAAGGAGGGATAGAACTTCTTTTCAAGGCAACAACATGGAATATATAAGATACATGAAATTAGGATTCAAAGCACATCTCAAAAAAAGACCATAAGGCCAAAGTGGCTAGCTGCCACAGAATGGAAAAGCAGAGGAGCAAGCCAGTATGCAAAACGAGTTGCAGAATTCTGGAAGGTTGTTTCAGCATCACTGGTAGGGTGCATCTGAGGAGCAAGATGGCCTACAGAACAAATGTAGGAACTTGGAATTGTGTTTCTGTATGACTGTTAGGATCTATCACATTAGCTAGTTTTGAAAATCTGATTGTAAATCAACTACGTGAAGAGGTGGATTTCAAAATATTAAATTTAGAACTTTTGTACACAGCAAGTAATAATACATCATAGAACAAATCTACATTTAGTATTCTTCACTGTAGATTCCTGTCATGAAATTCTTTAACAGGGATTGTTTATCAGTTTTGTGTGTGTGAGACAAAATATATATTGTTTGCATATTCCTTTCATGAAATTCCTCTGCAGGCACTGTTTACAAATTATGAGTGTTAAGAGACAAAAGGTGGAATATCAGTGTATACTTCTGCCATAAAACAGCACTAAAGCCAGCTCTGTTGGAGTTGAGGGATAAATCCTTGTGTACAAACAAGCAAACTCTGTTTGATTATTGGGTTGGGAGATCTTGGAAGAAGGGTTCAGGTCGTGAGATGCCATGATCCCCTTGGAAGAGGGAAGGCATGACACAGAGTAAATATGCAATGTGTATTTGGCTTACAAAGCTACAAATATTGTAACCTTCATTGCAGGTGTGGGGAACTATGCACTTGACATGGGGAAGGTGTAATGGCCCCTGTGATGATGTGAGTTGTAATTCTCATTCCACAAGAAGGCTTAGCAGCATAACAAAAATGCCCTCATTGCTGGGATGCCAGTGAGGGTAAAACCACCTCCATGGCTACTTATATGCTTGCCTCTCTGGACTTATCTTTTCTGCATGCTCAGGATAACCAGCATGGGGCGATACACTGGCTTATGTCTAACAGAAGGAGGCTTGATGGTAGAAATCAAATGGAACAAAAAGCAGTATTGTAGAACAGTTTATGTACAGCATGTAACAAACATCCATCACACTGCAGACTCCTTTTCCACAGCAGGGCCAAGAATGTGAAAGGGGGAATAAGAACATGAAACTGAGATGGACAGAAGGGTGGGAAGACTGAGTGAGGGAAGGAAAAGGCATGGGAGACAATTATGGATGCATTAAAAATGATACTATGAAATATTTCACAAAGAAGGTTGTGGTTCCCCTAGAATTCACTGCTACAGCAGGTGGTGTGACAGTGAGGTTTAACTGTACCTGGGGCAGAGTTGGAACATACCTAGATTTAATAGGTAAAAAAAGTTTCATACATATCTTTGTATATCCTTGCGTCAGTGCTGACTCTTATTCTGGAAACAATTTTGCATAAGGTATATGACCTGAAGCATGTACCCTAGATATATGTCAGAGCAGAGCTATTGTGGGTGTGAGTATGTGTGCACGTAGATCCAATGCAGACCCATTAGATCATTACTTTTTCATCAGACATGCAACACACACCTTCAAAACATGCAGTTCCATAATGAAACATTACGACAATACACATCCTTTGCACTAAGCTCATGCAAGCCACACTTATAACTAAGCAGGCCACTTTACAAGAACAGACAGCAGGGAGTGAACACTGCTGAAAAGTAATTTAAAATTATTTTGGTATTATACTTTGTCCTAGAAATCTGCTCCACTGTGTATGTACAAAACTACATTAACAAACAATCCTGTTCCAAAACAATGCTGTGACAATGTGGAATCTGTGAAAGCATGCACAACATGTGCTTTTCCTAAGAAAAAAGAAGTTATGTCTTACAATAATGTCCCATCTGTGTTGTAGATCTTCATTCATTCATTACTGTTAGGACTTCAGTTCCGTCCTTGGAACCGACACGTCCGGTACCAAGCTCACTCCAGCCAAAAACTCTCAGCTAAGACCTACCCACAATGCTCCTCTCATAGTCTCTTCAGATTGAGTTTACCCACCCTTATAGTATAGAAATAATAATAGTGATAGTAAGAGGCTCTGTCTGAGCAGATACCTTAACTGATAAGGAGATCCTAAAGTCCACCAGGCAGGGGGAAGGAGGGCGGGAAGTATTCAATGAATGAAGATCTACAACACAGATGGAATGTTATGGTAAGACATAACTTCTTTATCTGATGATGTAAATCTTCATTAATTCCTTACTGTTAGGACCGAGTCCCCAGCTACTTAAGTCCTGGGTGGCCCTAAGGAAGGAAATTCCTGAGCACCATAGAATCAAAAGATGCTCGGCCCCTGGAGGCCAAATCCAAATCGTAATGAGTGATAAAGGTATGAGGTCTTGCCTAAGTGGCTGCTGTGCAGATATCATCCATAGAGGCTCTGGAATGAAAGGCCACTGAGGTAGCTATCGATCTAGTAGAGTGAGCCTTTATTTTGGAAGGCAAGGACACTTTATTTTGATGTTAGATGAAAGTAATGGCGTTTCTGAGCCAAGGAGATGAGGTCATTTTGGAAACAGGCTTACCCATTCTGGGTTCTGCAAAGCCCACATACAATTGATCCATTTTTGTGAAAGATTTAATTCTGTCCAAGTAGAAACGAAGTTGCCTATGAACATTGAGGGTATGCAGAAGTATTCCCCTCTATTTGAATGGTGGGAAAAGAAAACTGGTAGGTCAATAACTTGGTTAATGGAAAAAACAGAAATGACCTTGGGCAAAAAGGAGAGGTCAGTACGTAGAGAAACTATTTCCCAATGAAAAATCAAGTAAGGTCTCTTGACACTCAAGGCCTGAAACTCAGATACTCTTCTCGCTGAGCTAAGGGCTACTAAAAGTAGAGTTTTCCACGAGAAAAACATTGATATCACAGGAATTAGAAGGCTCGAAGGGAGGACTTGTTAATGACTGAAGTACCAAAGTCAAGTCCCATGGCTCTATAGGAGGCTTGACAGGAGGTTTAATATGTAATATTCCTTTCATGAAGGTTTTGCACAGTTAGTGTGACATAACAGATGAACTGTCAATTCCATTCTGAAAGTTTGCAATAGCTGCTAAATGCACTGCAATTGTCGATGCTGAAGCTCCTGCATGCAACAGGGTAGTGAGGTACTGAAGGATCTTCTGAATAGGCATGGAAAAGGGGTCTATGTTATGTTCTTTGGCCCATCTAAAGAACCTATTCCACTTACTGTAATAAATTTTTCTGATAGAAGGTTTGTACGAAGCCAGAAGGATCTCGCAAACAGGGGATGAAATATCAGATAGCCTGGCAATCATCGGAAGTGGAGAAACCAAGCTGTGAGATTGAGACTGTGGAGATTGGGGTGAATCCCTGAGGATGAGACAGCAGTCCTTGGGATTGATCCAGGATCCACGGGCTATGAATCAGGTGAGGTCATAGGAATGGGAACCAGACTTGACGGGTCCAATAAGGGGCAATGAGGATCACATTGCTTCTCAACCTTTGAGCTTTCTGTAGAAATTTTGGAATGAGGGGAAACGTGGGAAAGGTGTACAGTAGACCCTGGGGCCAATCATGCGTCAGAGCATCCCTCGGTGACTCCCCCTGAGGGGGGGCTCAAGGCAAAGTAGCTTCTGCATTTGTTGTTTAGGGGTGAAGCAAAGGCCTGCCCCAGCGGCAAAAGATTTGTGCTGCTATTATCGGATTGAGAGACCACTCGTGCGGTATCAAAATGTTCCTGCTCAGATTGACTGCAATAAGACTGAAACTCCTGGGAATGTGCGTTGTTATGAGAAAGGTTTTGGAAGCCATCACCCAATGCCAAATTCTCATGGCTTCCTGACACAGGGGGTAAGACCTGGTTCTGCCTTGTTTGTTGATGTACCAGACAACTGACATGTTGTTCAATTGAATTGTAATGGTCCTGGAAGGAAGGGACATGTGGAATGCTTGCAATGCGAAGAGAACTGCCAACAATTCCAGGACATTTATATGCAAATTGGCCTCCACAGGGGATCAGGTGCCTTGAACCGTCTTTCCCTGGAAATGCCACCCCCACGCTAACAGGGAAGCATCCGTGGTCACTGTGGCCCTGGGCTGGGGAAGACAGAACAGTCGACACCAAAGATTTGTTTCTGGCTTCATCCACCATAGCATTTCTTTCTTGCAATGGTTTGTAAGGCGTAGCATGTGGTCGAATGGGTGGGTTAAGATTGACCACTGTGATGAAAGGAGCCACTGTAATAGTCTGATGTGCAACCTCGCCAGTGGTACTAAGGTAATGGTTGCTGCCATAGAGCCCAATAGTTATAGTACAAGGCATGCTGGTACAAATGTCTGTGGAAGGAGGACTTGAATCTGGTTTCTTATTTTTGAAAGCTTGTGAGGAGGAAGGGAAGCTTGACAGGATGTTGTATCGAAGATCGCTCCAATGAATTCCAGTGATCTTGTTGGAGACATGTGTGATTTGTCCATGTTGATCATGATACCTAGGTGAAGAGCAAGGCCTTGAGTGTAAGACAGACTGAGAATGAGAAGATTCCTGGTCGTGGCAGTAAGGAGCCAATCGTCTAGATATGGAAACACCTGGAATCCTTGTAGTCAGAGATGAGCTGTTACGACCACCATACATTTGGTGAACACTCTGGGGGCTGTCGAGAGACCAAAGGGCAGTACCCTGAACTGATAGGGACTGGCTCCCAGCCGGAAGCAGAGAAATCTCCAGGAGCATTTGTCCATCTTTATGTGGTAATACGTGTCCTGGAAATCTATAGAGCACATCCAGTTTTCCTTCCCCAGAAAGGGGAGAATGGACTGTACCATGACCATCTGGAATTTTTGAGGTTGGATGAATTTGTTTAGTAAGCTGAGATCCAGGATTGGTCTCCAGTCCCCTGTCTTTTTTGGCACTAAAAAGAACCTCAAGTAAAACCCAGATCCTCTTTGTTCTGGTGGGACTGGATGGATGACTCTTTTTCTTAGCAGCTTTTTGATTTCGAAGGCTGCAACCTCCCTCTGACCGGGTGGAACATCGGGGATTTGTTTTAAGGATCGGGGAGTAAGGTCGAATGGGATACGATAGCTTCTGGATATTATTCTCTGCACCCACACATCCATTGTTATGAGTTGCCAGGCCTGTAAGTGTAGAGAAAATTGACCCCCGAATACTTCCATAGGAAAGCAATCTGGCCACTGTTCAGGAGCACTGGAAGGGTTGGCCAGAGAAGGAATCCCTAGCACCCTGGTTGCGCAGACCCCCTCTGCCCCAAAAGGGGCATCTTCCAGATAAGTTGGCCCCTCTGCCCCGGGGGGATTGCTCATTACCAGTGTCATGAAAAGATCCTTGGGACTTCTTGAACCACAATTTCCCTCCCCTCTGATTCCTGGAGTAGGATCTTTGTGGGGTGGAAAAATGTATGCCCACAGCAGAGGAGGTCTTTTCGTCCTTCTCACTACGTGACAGCGTATCTCTTACTTTGGGACCAAAAAGGGAAGATTCGTCAACAGGCGAGTTGACAAAGGAAGACTTAAAAGGGTCCGCGAAGTCACACAAAAGCATCCAAGCATGCCATCTCATGACTATGCCCGATGTGGCTGCTCAAGCTGCCCCCTCCGTAGTGTGAGAGATCAAGTGCATCGAGGAGTTCGAGATGGATTCCAGGGTAGCTAGCTGACAGGCAACAGTATCACGCACCTCCTCAGGCAGTACCCCCGCCAAAGAGGCAAACATTTCTAGTGGGTAGGGTTCAGTCAGGAAATGAAGAAAGTAGAGACGAGAAATAACTTTAGATGAGAAAAACTGGCTAATAAACACCAAAAACTAGAAATAACTACAAAAAAGCTACACTTAGCTTGAGAGAAGGCTTGGCACATCTGACAAGGAATGCGGCAAATGAGATCTGAAGAGACTATGAGAGAGCCACTGTGGGTAGGTCTTAGCTGAGAGTTTTTGGCTGGTGTGAGCCTGGTACCGGCTGTGTCAGTTCTGAGGACGTAACCGAAGTCCTAACAGTAAGAAATGAATGAAGATTTACAACATCAGATCAATTATTGCACAAGGGAACACAAATGAAAAACACTAAACTTAAGATTTACAGCTAAACAAAAAAAAGTGAATAAAATCAGAGTGGCATAATCAAGAAATTACAGCGAAAATGGAAAGCTTCACTGGTGTGAGGTGATGAACCCTCACTGTGTTTGAAGATGCCAAAAGTGTGAGACCTTTAGTAATCCTTGAAATTATTTGATAAACGCTGCACAGTAGTTTGCTTTTCAACATCTTCAAGCTTAAATAATTTACTGTGTTTTATAAAGTCCGTGCTACTGCTGTTTGTTCACTTGCTCTTATTCCAGGATACTGTGTATAATGACAGTCTAAATGTATTTAATATTAGCAAGTAATCTAGGTAAAACACTTCATGTAAGTTACATCTGTACAAGCATCATAAAGTTGTATAAATCAGCACCAAGAACAACAGGAAACAGAAAGCCTTAATCTGTTAGTACAACAGTGCAAGAAAATTGGTAATAAATGATATGGTAACAAGACACAGAACACTCAATAAAACTATTTTTCTTGCACAGACCTACTTTGAAGCAAAGTTGCTTCATAAGAATGTTGATCTGGACAATCTGGACATGGTGCATACAGAAGAAGTATTATTTAGAGCCGACCTTTTCTGTAGAAGAAATTCCTTGTAAAGATGCTGCTGTACTTAGAAATCTAGAACATGTGCAATTTCATCAACCAAACAGCAGTACCCATTGCAAGAGCACCACTCTGTGTATTACTTATTTAGACATACCTCAAAGCAGAACTCCTGACCCAAAATACTGCTATGTACCGGTTTTATGACAGAATCTTCATCCAGGTTCAGATCTAGGGCTTCCGCTGCACTACTGGGACTGAGCAAAGACTCATGGGAGTGAGACTCCTTAAAACTCTGCATGAGACGGGTTCTGGAATAAAAGAAGAAAAAAATACATTCTGATTATGTGTTCTTCTTTCATGGCTAAAATACTGTAAAAAAGTCAGACGATGTTTGGGCATAAATTGTTGCTCAACTAAGCTATGTAGTGGGAATGTGTATTCTTGGGTGGTGTGTGTGTGTGTGTGTGTGTGTGTGTGTGTGTGTGTGTGTGTGTGTGTGTGTGTGTGTGTGTGTGTGTGTGTGTGTGCCTGTGTGTGTGTGTGTGTGTGTGTGTCTTGCCTGTGTTTATGCCATTCTAGAACCAGGAAAAGAAACATTTAGAGAGCTGCCTGGATACATCACTTGAAGATAATAAGTTGTTCCTATCATGTTGTATGAATCTCTTTCCTTTAGCTGTTCTCAAACACCAAAACATAAAAGTAGTTAAGTTGTGATCAAGATGAAAACCCTTTTCATACCTATTTATTGCTTGTGACTTCATCAGTATTGTGGACTTCATCAGAATGTGATGAACTCCACGCTTGGTGACACATCTTCTTTCATGTTTAATTTTATGTAAAATTTTATCTGTATACATTACCAGCTCTAAATGTGAGAAGCCAAAGAAATATTTACATAAAGTGGATGCCCATCTAGATTTTTAATTAAATTTTCAATAAATCTTTATACATCATAAAAATCAAACCAAATCGCAACTAGGGAAAAGGAAATGCAGGAATCTGGAATGCCATTTAAAGAAATTAAACAGAAACTTCCAAAATGCATTGTGTTTTAACATATCATCATTAGGAGGCAATACTGAAGTAAGTTAAACTGAATATATTTAACATAAAGTCATCTAACTAGATTAGTGCAAGGTGCCAAAGCAGCCATTATCTTGTTCTTCTAAATAAATGCACAGTTTAGTCCAACAACCCACAAGCATAAGTTATTTTTTTTGTCCCTTAGCTGCTGTCCTGCAGAAATTTCTTTGTGATAAACAGTGTGCAACAAGATGTAAGCTTGCCAACCTGTGAAGTTGAAGAGACTTTAAAATGCATGGTTATCCACAGCAGTTTATACAAGGACTGAAGAATAACTTACAGACATGGTGAGTTAAATACTACAAAATATCTCCTTATTGTTGGCTATTCAAATAGTTCCCAACAAACTCTGCACCTTACCCAACATTCTGTACCTTATGGGTAGTCATACAGTACATGTTTTTATGTTCTTTATAGGTTCATAGGTTCATAGGTAGGTACTAGGCTATCGGCCCAAGGCCTACGTAAGCCTAGCCAACAAGGTTCCATGGCTTATGCCACCCAAGAAAGTTATTTTCCTGTGCCACTGTCGAGCAGAGACACAGAAGTGATCCCCGGGGTGTATTTCCTATTTCCCATCCACTCATCAAGATTTTTCTTGAAGAGTGCTAATGAAGAACTTTGCTTGACATAGATGGGTAGCTTGTTCCAGAGTATAGGAAGTCTCTGGGACAGGAATCTATCCCTCCAGCATGTCCTGTTTATTGTGGTGACAAGGTTTAGGTCCCTACAGTGTGTAGCACGGAGGGATTGGGATTTCTTTAGTTGTAGCATGTCCAACAGCTCTGGGTTTGACATAGCTTTATATGTTAGGCAGAGCACCTCGGAGTAGGCGATATGCTACAGAGTAAAGCTGCAGTTTTTTGAGGCAATCAGTGTAGGGAATTTGTTTGAGGCCAGTAATCCTCTTTGTGAGGTACTTCTATGGCCTTTCCAGCTGCTGCAGATGTCTTGTGAGGTACATTCCAAAAGGGGTGTTGTACTCTATAATGGGTCTAATGAGTGTCGAGTAGAGGGGAACAATGACCTCTTTTTTCCTGGATGAGAACCCTTTTATGATGAGGTGTGCCACGTAGAAGGACTTCCTGACTACTGTGGCGATGTGACTATCAAAAGAGAGACTACTGTCCACCTGGGTCCCAAGGTCTCTTATCACGCATTCGGTGTTAAGTAGATTGCTGCCTATGTGGTAGTTCATGAGTACAGAGTTTTTACCAAAGGGGATTACACTGCACTTTTTGGCATTGAGCTTGAGGCCATGGCTCACAACTCAAGCATTGAGCTGATGTCCCAACATGTATCTTGGGGAGCTATCTGGTGTCAAGAAAGTATCATGCAACATCTTTATTTATTTATATTTGTTTACCAAGGTAGTGTACTGATCAATATTGACCAATTTTAGGCTCCTGGTGAAATACAAAACATTTCACAAACAAAAACATATAGAAACGTAAGCAATAACAGAAGAGTTATACAGCTGCATGGTTCTCTAGATATCTCTAGCTATCTCACTGATAGGTAGCAGTCAGGGAGATGGGACTCTGCACTATCTACCCCCCTTCCAGTAAGAATGGGTGTCCCCCAAAGATCCATTCTTGGACCTCTACTTTTTAATATCTTCACCAACTCACTTCACTCCCTCCTCTTGTCCTCAGTCTATCATTGTCCAATATGCAGATGACTCTACAGTCATCACTGCTGCTAACTCACCATCAGAACTCCTATTAACTACCCAGACTTCCTTTAACTCAGTAGAGACATCTCACAAATAACTAGCTCATCCTCCACCCTAAAAAAAAAAACAAAATTGCTACTCTTTCTTCCTAAATCTGTTAAAACACATCAAAACTACATTCTCTATAACATCCCTAAACAATGCTACTATAGAAGTTGAAACTAGCACAAAACTGCTTGGCATTACCACTGACAATCAACTAAAATTTGATCTACACATTAACAATTGTATCAAAAATAAAACCACCAGAAGCTAGGACTCCTGTATAGGAATAACACATTCATTCCTCACCACTGAAGCTAGGATTTCTCTTACTCATGCCTACCTTCTACCTTGCTTAACTTATTGTTCCCAAATACTCATAAATCTGAACTCCTCCCTACTTACCAAATTAGAATCAACCTATCACAAGACAGCCAGATTTGCAACTCAACATACATATAAATCTCACCACTGTCTCTCCCAAAAATACCTGAACTGGCTCAAACTACCTCACCTGTTTCTACAATCTCAGCTCCAAATCATATACTCCATTCTGTATCAGACAGATTTCTGCCCAGCTCTAATGCCCCTCATCTCCCACTATTCTCCTACCAGACATTCTGAAGTGCAACACAAGACCTATTAAATGTTTACAAACCTAAATCCAAGATGGGATGCAACTTATACAGCTACCACCCCTTTATTGCACGGAACAAACTCCCACTATAAATAAGGAACCTAACTCACCCCAAACAATTTAAATTAGCTTCCAAAGACTACTTTAAAAAACACTGGACCTGTCATTGTACGCACCCCTCCCTGACACTACCTACCTACATAGTACCGTTTAACTAATTCATAATACTTAGCATGAACAACTTACATCCTATGCTTTTTATGCAACTTCCTAAGCTTTTGCTATACTCTGCTTACTGAACCATAGATTAGCAAACTTTTTAAACTACAACATTTTATTTACTATACTTTAATTGTTCTCATCTTTGTTTATCATAATGTATAGTTTTGCAACTACTGTATACAATCTGCAACTTCTTGATATGTCTCTTTTGTTATGTTAATGTTTGTATATTTTGGAGCTTTCCTCCCCGGGCCTCCGCTGAAAAAGGGCTTGAGCTCAGTTGGACACTCCCGGTCAATAAATGTAAAATAAAATAAATAAAATAATAGATAAAAATTGTTCAGATGAATTGCATAGAAAAACTGTGCATATACATTCCAATGAACAAGTACAGTACAATGTACAATCAAGCAGAATGTAATGTACTATATATATATATATATATATATATATATATATATATATATATATATATATATATATATATATATATATATATATATATATATATATGTATGTGTGTGTGTGTGTATATATTAGATTCTACTGTGGGTCAGTCTTCAGTGAATCTTGAGAGAGGAGAACAGACTTGGAAAGGAGACAGGTTAGGTGATATGTCCTGTGTTAAAGAAGGAGCATTTGGTTTCTATGAAGAAGGACTTTTGGGGTTGCATTCTGAATTTAAATAATCTTCCAGGCAAAAAGCCTCCACTGCACTGATGATGTGCATTGAGGAGATAGAAGCTGATGTGCTACACATTTCTGATACTTAACTGGAAGACCTTGCTGCACAGTGTTCAAATTAATGCGAGTACCACACATTTCTTGTCAATTTTTTGTATGGCAAAGCAAATCACCTAGAGGACTGAGTGATCCAGCTTTCATTTTCCTCACCTTATTAATAAACTGGGGAATGCTAGTTTTGTTCTGCTCTATATTGAAATGCCAGCTGCAGAGCCCATCATGTTCAATCAGTGAAGATAAAGCTTGTGATGTTGTGAAAGCTGATACTTCAAATGTAAAATGAGCTATACTTATGGCTGTAACAAAAAAAAAAAAATGTCCCAGTACTTCATTTCTTTGGTCCACCAAACATTCATAAGACTATGATTTTTTTTTTTTTCTGTATCAGTATTTCGCCTCCAAGCTCCACCTGATCATGGAACCCACATGCCCTACTGGTTTGCAAGGTTTGGTATTTCTGATGTTAAGAGTCACGGGATCTACCGTATAAGACCACTGAACTCTTAGAACCCTCTGAATAACTCTTACATAAACCCATGGAAAGGGCACCACTGGAATGGATGTTGCCATCAGCTCCAAAGCCCTGAAGCAAAAAAGGTTGTGACATTTTAGTAATGAACAAACTGATGAGAAGGTGCTTGAAAGAATAGTTGTGTAAAATCTTACCATAACCATAATTCCATGTTGCAGTATTCATAACGAGGGATTTTGCACCTAGGTGACCCAGACATCTGGCCATTATACAAAAGAATTTTGCTACTTCTTGCTACATGTGACATTGCACATAGCAAGGCAGCCAACATAGGCCATAAAGATGATGTCAGCAGGTACCATTTCTCAAAACTGAATGCCCTAATCAGAACACCAGTCTAAGGATATGAGGTCTACAACATAATCCAAGTAACAGCAAGTATCAAGGGAGTAGGAGGGTGGGACACAATACTACAACATGGAAGAGAAGGTCATCTATGGTTATGGTAAGATTTTACACAACTATTCTATGTCCTTCTATTCCTATGTTGCAGTATTCACAACCTGAGGGAGAGTACCAAAGCTCATGGAAGGGAAAGGCAGGATGGAGCACAGGAGTCTGCCAATAATCCATGCAGGATTGCCCTAACAAATCCTGGTCTGAATCTGGAAATAGTGTCCAGTTTGTAATGTTTGAAGGTATGGACAGAGGACCATGTAGCCACTTCCAGAATAGATGTAGTGTCCAGACCTTTGAAGAAAACCCCTAACAGGCTACTGCTCTAGTGGAGTAAGCCTTTACAGAGGTAGGGAGTGTCTTCCCATGGGAGATAAAAATGAATGAATGAGATTACTTTAGAAATCCAAGTGGATATAGTTGAGACAGGTCTTCCCAGTACCCTGGGATGGGAAGAAACAAACAACTGCTCTGATTTCTTAATAGGTTTGGTTTTGCCCAGATAAAATCTGAGTTGTCTGTGCACATCCAAAGAAGATTAGGAAAAAAGGTGGGCAGATGAATGGATTGGTTTAGGGACAAGTCATTAACCACCTTTGGCATAAAGGAAGGGTTAGTACAAAGAGATACCCTGTCCTTGTGGAAAATTAGGAAAGGGTGGCAAGCCATAAGGGGTTGGAGTTCTGAAACTCTTCCAGCAGAAGTGATGGCTATTAACAGGATTGCTTTTCATGTGCAAAATTTTAAACAGGCTAACACTGTAGGCTCAAAGGGAGTCTGAGTGAGCTTTTCCAAGACAAAATTTAGATCCCAGAGAGGAGGGACAGGTTTCTTGGGAGGTCTAATGTGAAGAACGCCTTTTAGAAAGAGATTAACTTCGAACCTAGAAGCTAGAAAAGGAGATAAAGGCAGACATGCTGAAATGGCTAATAGATGGACTTTAACAGAAGGGGAGGCCAACCCAGCCTTAAGTAGCTCACACAAATAGGAAAGAACCAATGGAATGTCCACTGAAAATGGGTCTAGGCCTTTCTTTAGACATCAGATGTAGAACTTCTTCCATTTGGATAAATAGGATCCCCTAGTATTGGGTTTCCTGGCCTCCTGCGGGACTAGATGCACTTCCTCAGAAAAAAGGGTGTCAGAAAGGGATCAAAAGCCTATCACCCAGAGTTAGATTCAGGGAGATGAGATGTGGCTGGATAAGTGATCCCTTGTCTTGTGTGAGAAGATCCCCCATGTGAGGTAACTTGTGATGATTGCCCTTGGCTAAATGCAAAAGAGGGAACCAGTGCTGTCTTGGCCAAAAGGAAGTCACCAGCAAGATTTTTGGTTTGTCCTGCTGTATTTTCAGTAGGACCTTCTGAATGAGTGGGAAGGGGGGAATGCATAAAGAAACATCCCCTTCCATGATAAGGATACGTCATCCACCTTCCATACCAGACAGTCTGGGACTCTGGCACAAAACTTTGGAAGTTGTCTTTTCATGGGGGAGGCAAATAGGTCTATTTGAGAAGTAACCCACTGGTGGAGAATGTCCAGAAACACATCCTTGTGAAGCATCCATTCATGGCCTTGTGTCATGGACCTGTTGAGAGTGTCTATCAGCACATTTTGAGCTGAAGGGATATAAACTGCTTGCAAAGAAGCCTTCACTTGAGAAGCAATTTCCCAGGCTTGAAGGGCCAACCTGCAAAGCAGGTATGACTTGGTGCCCCCCATTTGTTCACATACCACAGAGCTGTTGTGTTGTCTGTGAATAACTTTGGGGGCCATGGGAGTAGCGATGAATGAAAGTGTTGGGAGTGCCAGGATCAAAGCCCTCACTTCCTTTACATTGATATGTTGTTTCTTGATTGAGGGAGACTAAAGGCCCTGGACTTTTACATGACCCCACTCCAAGTCTGAGGCATCTGTGTACAGTTCCTGAACTGGAGTTGGCTGTGTCAAGGGAAGGACTGGGTTCACTTGAATCTATTGAACCCATCATTGTATTTCTCTCTTCATGCATGGGAGAAGAGGGAGCACAAATTTAGTTATTTATTTATTAGTTTTACATTTGTTGACCGGGATAGTCCAACTGTATACATGTCCATTTTCAGCAGAGGCCCAGGGAGAAAAGCTCCAAACTTGCAAACAGATAAAGACAAGCAAGTTACAGTATATGCACAAACATATTATATTAACATACAAGTTACAGTCTCACATTTCAAGCCTATGAAGAATACAGTTCATATTCAGAAATATATACAAATATGTTACAGTTTCTCTTATCAAACCTATAGGTGTGGCTATACAGAGTATCTGCAAAGATGTTACAGATTCTCTTTTCAAACCTTTTAGTTTAAGAGGTAAGTCGCTGTAAATAAAAAATTGCAGGGATATGGAAGTAGATGAGGTTAGTCAGGGTTAGAGCAAGGACATAACCACTGAGTTTTAAAATACTGGGTTAGATTTTTTTTTTAATTGATTAGGGGAGGGGTTCAGAGTAAGGTCAAATGGGAGTGAACTCCAGGTCTTCCCTACTGAATTTGCAAACAAAGATTCTCCAGATAGGTTGTTAGCTTTAACAGACTGAACCAAAAGTTTTGTAATGGAACGAAGTGGCCTAGTGTTTTTGAAGGGATGGATAATGTTTTTAAGGGAGGGTGTTTTTTCTGGATAGTTAATAACCTTGAATGCTACAGTAAGTTGATTATATTGTATTAGCCAGGGGAGTTCTAGCCATCCTAAGAGGTTTAGGTTTTGACAATGGTGTGTCCTGTAGGGAGTTCCTGTGGCAAACCTGGCAATTTGACTGTGGCAGATAGAGAGTGTGCTGAGATCAGTTTTGTTCAAGTTAGTGAGTATTGGTGAGGCATAGAGTAGAGTTGAAAGCAGATGGGTGCGGGAAATGGCATTCCTATCTAGAGGGATGAGAAAAGGTTTGTTTTTGTATAAGGAGCCAAGTTTTTTATTAATGGTTTTAATAGTTTGGTTTACATGCATACCATATTTGAGGTTGTTGTCTATTACAACACCCAGGAGTTTGGTACACATATCTGGTGAGATTATGGTCCCATTGGTAGATGTTATAGTAAACGAAGGTTGACAGGATTTGCGAGTAGGGGAGAAGAGCAATAGCCTTGTTTTATTAGGGTTTAATATCAGCTGTCGATTAGAGATCCAGTTTTCCACTGTATTAAAGGTTTTCTGGGTTAAACTAAGGAGATCTGTAGGGGTAGAGGCTGAGAAAATCAGGGTGGAGTCATCAGCATATGGTATACATGCTGCGTCTGTGATTACAGTGTGGAGGTCACTGATAAAGAGGGAGAAAAGAAGGGGACCTAATATGGAGCCTTGAGGGACACCAAGGGTAACGGGGAGAAGGGTGGATAGTTTGTCCTGCCAAAGGACAGCCTGCTGTCTTCCACTAAGATAAGACTGAAACCATTGTATGGCATGGTTGTTTAAGTTTATTTTATTTAGGGTAAGTAAGAGTAGCTGGTGGTTAACCATGTTGAAGGCTTTGGAAAGATGGAGAAACAGGGCAGAAGATAGTTTGTTGTTTTTACAGTTGGAATTTATGACATTAGAAAAGGAGAGGAGGGCTGAGGTGGTACTGTGCTGTGGTCTAAATCCATGCTGGGAGTTGGCCAGAAGATTATGTTGAATAAGGTAGTGTAAGAGTTTTTTATGGATTCACTTTTCCATAATTTTAGCCAGAGGGGAAAGGATAGCTATTGGTCTACAGTTTGATAGCTCAATGGAGCTGCCCCCTTTGTAGAGTGGTATGGTGTGATATTTTCCAGATAGAGGGGATAGAGGCTTCAGTTAAGGTTTTGTTTATCAAACTAGAGACAGGGTATGCTATAACATCAGCAGCTTTTTGCAGGTAGTTCCGGAAGGTCAGCTGAAAGGACTAGGTTTTCCTTTATGGTGGTTGGGTGGACTGCTTGAATTAGCAGGTCATCCTGATAAGGATAGATCAGAAGAGGTCAGCTGAAAGGGTGGTTGGTCTGAGGTTTTTAATTAGGGCTCTAATGAGTGAAGTTGGATCCTTCCAGAGGATGGGCATTCTGGCTCCAAAGTGTTTTTAGAAACCACTGGATTTTCTGCATGTGAAGTCTGGCTAGGGGTAGCATGGTGATAAGTGATGTCATTTATTTATTTATTTTATTTTACATTTGTTAACTGGGAAAGTCTGACTGGACACACATCTATTTTCAGCAGAGGCCTGGGGAGAAAAGCTCCAATAGCATGTCATAAAGAAATTACACAAGAATATCATACAGAGATATAGGTTCCATAGAAACATAAGTTACTTATAGATTAACAATTCCTTTAGTAAAGTCAGCATATAGAATTCTAGTAGCAGGGTTTATATAGAATATAAAATATAAACACAAAAGAAAAATGTTTTTCTTTTTTTTTCTTTCTAAATTATGAGTACTCTCAATATTTTGTTACAGAAATAACCAGTGATTATTAAGCTTTACAGTGAAAGGAATTAGAGGACCTTTAGTAGAATCCTTGAACATGGTACTGGTGCAAATTAACCTGGGGAGTCATGAACCCTAGTATACGCAAGTACTCTCTGGCAGAGATGGAGGTTAAGGGGAGTAGTTGGAGGAAGTATCTGAGTAGAGATTGCACTTTTTGAGGGGAGATGAAAGCCATCATTAGATCTGTCCTTAGTCTCCATGCTAGGAAAATCTGATCCTGGGAAGGATTGAGAGAAGACTTTGTGGAGTTTCTGATGAACCCCAGGCCTTGGAAAAGACAGATAGTGAAGACTAGGTTTTCCTTTAGGGTGTTTGGGTGGACTGCTTGAATTAGCAGGTCATCCTGATAAGGATAGATCAGTATTCCTTGGAGCCTGCAGAAGGCAATGACAGGAGCGAAGCATTTTGTGAATACCCTTGGTGCCATACAGAGTCCAAAGGGCAAAGCACAGAATTGAAAATATTAGGAAGCAACAGAAAAGCACAAAAACTTCCTGTATTGAGGATGAATGGGGATATGCAGGTATGCATCCTTGATGTCCAGAGTGACTAGAAAGGCCTGGGGACCAGAAGAGGGAAAACAGTTTGCAGAGAGAGCATATGGAAAGTCAGCACTTTCAGGAAAAGGCTGAGATGTGAGAAATCTAAGAATGGTCTCCATGGACCATCTTTTCTGGGAAGTAGGAACATTCTTGAGTAAAACCCTCTTCCTTTTTGCAGGGTCTATATCAGAATATCGACATTTCAAAATGTTGAAGCACCTTTATTTTACACAAAAATGTTGAACGCTGAGTTTGTAGAATGGCCAAAACACAGATTTCTTTCCAAGGGAAAGAAATTAGAAGGCCAATAGACAACACAACATAAAAACTAACACAACATAAAAACTAACTGCGCCCCCCCCCCCCAACTAAATATTCTAACTCTGAGACCGCACTACAGTCGGGGAAAGGGCAAGTGTGACAGAACAGACAACCATTTTCTTTCCCTTGGAAAGAAATCTATGTTTTGGCCATTCGACAAACTCAGCGTTCAACATTGTCATGTCGAATAAAGGTGCTTCAACATTTTCAAATGTCGATAATCTGATTTAGACCCTTTTTGTAGAGGTGGGACTTCTGGAATGGTTCCTTGTTTTAGCAAGTCCTCTAGGATTTGAGGCAACAGATGAACCTGATCTCATGGTGGTTGTGGATTGCCCATGAAGGGAGGGAGAGACTTCCATACCATGCAGTAGCCATTGTGGATATCGGAAAGGAACTACTTGGGTGGAGATACTTTTCCAACAGGGAAGAGAAGATAGGCACTGGGAAAGGGGGGTGTTTGAGAGATTTGCCAGGTGGTTACAGACTACCTGGCCTGTCTGGAAAGGTGGTATTTTGAGCAGGGGTTCGCTGATGTCTAGAAGATCCATGTCTAAGAGCCACTTTCTTATGGGAAGGAGGGGACTTGCTTTGTTTCCTTCTGAGAAATTGTGTCTTGGAAGGATAATTTCTGTGGCATTGAGGAACTGGAGACACAAAGATGTGTTTCAGTTCCTTAAGCTCTTTTCCTTTATCATGTACGGACTTGAAAAGGGCTGCAGCATCAACACCAAAGAGGGCATCATTGTCCAGAGAAGTGTCCATAATTTTAGCCTTGATATCATCAGGCAAAGGTTGGAGTCTTAACCATGAGCACCTCCTAAGGACAGACCCTGAAGCTGCTGATCTAGAAGAAACCTCAGCTCCATCATAACTGCTTTTAATTGAATGTCTAGGGACCAGGCCTGATGCAAACAGTAAAAAGGCAAGCTGAGCCCTGAATGGAGACTCAGGAGTGCCTGATACCAGCTGAGAAGCTTGGGTAAGCAAGACTAAAACATATTTTGACATGTGGTTCTGGTAGTTGATGGCTCTGAAAGCCATAGTAGAGGATGTATACACTTTTATACCTAGCCTCTCCATTATTTTGCTATCCTTGTCAGAAGGGAGCAGATTAGAAGAGGGAAGAAGTCTAGAAGTTTTGTCTGCAGAAAGGGAAATAACTGCAGGATCTGCTGGAAGATATTTAAATAAAAACTTGCTGTCCTCAGGGGCTTTATAGAATCTGTCAGGCCTTTTAGGGCCTGGAGGTTGAGAATCTGGATTCTTTAACACAGAGAGAAAGGCATCCAGAAAAGCAGAGAGAACAGGAGGGATGGCCAAGGGAGATGGTGAGCTCATCTTCAGCAGCTCTTATCTCTTTTTGACTTCTGATACTTGACTACTTTCCCATTTGAAGAAATCTCTCATTCTAGAAATAGTTTCTCCAAAAGACAAATCTTTCTCTGGAGAATACCCACTGTTAGAATCTAATTCAGGGGAAGCAAAGCCTAGAGGTGACTATCTGAGATGCATAAATTAATGATTCATCTGATGAAGAAGATTCTTATTCTTCAGGAGCCTCCTGTTCCTCTACAGATCTCCTAGGAGTGGTGGAAAAAACAGAAATGGAAGGCTGAACAGTGGATGGCTTTAAAGCAAGGAAGGCATTACAGATTCCCTGTGAGAAGGCCTTCCAATCTGGGGAAGGATCCTGGGAAGAGGAAACATGTTTATGCTTAAATTTCTTCTTACCATTAAAGAACCCCCCACCCCCACCCAGGTTGTATGGAAAAGTTTGACCTAAGCCTAGGTTCTTGGGTGGGTGTTGGGATAAATTATAGAGGAGCTGGAGAAGCACTACAAGGGACATCCAAAGTAGTGGGCCATGATTCCCCCTTACTGCCCTGATCAGACATTTGTAATGCCTCTGCAGACATATTAGTGGCACCCTCCTTAACGGCTTCCGAAATGGTACCCGCTGCAAGTTGGAAACCAGAGATCAAATGGGTCTGCGGGCCTACACTGGCCTTGAGAGAAACATCTGGATCCAGAAGTGCAGTCGAAGATTCAGGTGTAATCTTCTTGGCCTTCTCCTTCAGTGGCTTACCAGATAGACCTGCTGTGCCGTCCATACCAAAAGCTAGACTTTTAAACCATTGATTCTCAAGCTAAATATTAAGAGCCAACAAATGACTATGAAGCGTTTTGGGGACGAATGTTTGGCAAATCCCGCAAGACTTGTAATCATACTCGGATCCTAGACAAAGCAAACACTAATCATGGCTATCTTTGTGTGAAATCTGAAGACGTCCACAAAGGCACTTGCCTTTCCTTGATGGCATTAACCTCAACAAACATGCAGCAGCAAAAAAAAAAAATAAAGATTTTCCCCAGTGGGGCACTTATCTGAAAACAGCACTCGGCGATCAGACAAATGGTAGAAGGTGGCGTTTGGACTGGCAGCAGAGAAGCTCTGAGGAATGGTACATGTTGATGTCACCTTTATGGTTTACATTGGCTGCCTTGCTATGCACAAAACTGAGTGCACCACGCAGTAGCAAAAGTGTTTTGTATACTGGCCGGACATTTGGGTCACCTAGGTGGGAATCCCTCAGATTATGAATACTGCAACACAAGAAAAGAAGGACATTAGGAACGATTGCATCCATGGGTAAATGGGCTTTGCAATGATCTGTGTCCAAACTGTAGCCTATGAAAATGGGCAGCTAAGACGGTTCCAGATTAGATTTTTCAGTACTCACTATGATTTATAAGGACAGGAATACTGTGATCACTGCCAAGCTAATGTGAGCCTGTCTAAGGAGGAGATAGCAAGAAGCCATTCATACAGGTTTGGAAATACCTTTACAATTTGTCAGCCTCACACATGCATTTGAGGTACACCTAGAAGGTTGAAGTATGACCAAATGTAGGTATCTTGGACTGATAATGACCGGCTCCTACCTGGAAGCAAAGAGACTTCTTAGAATCCTTAGCAATGTGGAAGTAGGTGTCTTGGTGGACCAAACAGCACATCCAAACTCTAATTGACAGACATGGAAGGATGGAATGCATCACGCCATCTGAAAGGTTTATTCTGGACAAAACTGTTTTAGGAAGGTCAAGCTGAAAATTGATTGGATAATCTTTGTCCAGGAAACTAAACAACTCTAGGGTAGTACACTCACTCTTCCTGGTCTGGTGGGACATCCTGCACAGCTTTTATTTTCTAGAAAGCTCAACACTTCTTACTGAAAAAGTTTTGACTTGGTGGAATTTTGGATAAGGATAGGGACTGGGTTTGGGAGGGCTGTGGAATGGGTTTGTATATCTCCAGAAAATTACTGTCAGTATCTACTTGTTTTACATTATGGTTGGTTATGCAGGTTGCAAGAGATGCAAACAGGTTCTTTAATGCCTCCAGATATGGAGCGATGTGCAAGACCTCAGGGGTTAAACTGCTGTTCTTCACTATGAAGGAGGAATGTGACTCCTCTGCTGATAATGATTACCATTACCTCAGGGTGGGTGACCATTCTGTCAGTTCCTCCCACATCTCTGATTTTGGTAATGCTGGCCAAATCCGAACCAAATCTGGTATGGCTCACTTGCATCTTTGAAGAGGGATGTTGTGTGGTCTAAAATGTGACAATGACAGCAGTTAAGGTTTCTTTGTCTTTCTCTGTATTCTCCATGTCAATATGTACAGTTAGTCCAATAATAGCAGATCCAGTAAAGAAAAAGTTTAAAAAGGTCACTGTAACATGTTCAGTGAAATCAGTTCAATGGAACCAGTAAGGATGGTGTATGGGTTTGCCACTGCCTTAAGCTCTGACTGAATCCTTAGCAGAGTTATAAGCCAGTCTCAAACTGAGGTAATTTCCATTTCAACTGTCCATTCCATATTTGGTCTACAGATTCCTGAATCTTACCCGACTTCTATCTCTGAAACCTTATCATATGGGACATGTAATTTATGTTCCTTACAGAAGAGGCTAAAGCTGTGTAAACCCACTTCCCAAAATTTCCATAGCCCTTGTCCTTGATCAGAGGATAGGCAACTAGGCTCTGGATCTCTGTCCAACAGTTCCAATTTTTAGGAGACTGGAGGACTTTGTATGCTCTCTTTGAAACAGATGCCACAATGTCAGGGTTGTCTCATGTGAAAGATGTACCCAACATGGCTATTTTATCGATAAGCTGAACCACTCAGAAAAATGTCTAGACAGTCCAAAAAGTCTCTTGTTGAGTCATCTGCAAAAGAAATCACACAATGAAGCCATAGTTGGAGATGCTATGAGGATAAAATGAATGGCTTCTTGTGATGAAAGATATCAACAGAGACATCATCATCATCATCATCAGCCCCCCTTTTCCCATTTTTTCTACATGGGGTTGGGGGATCATGTTAACTGTTGCCAACTCTCAATTCAGTACCACATTCCTGCCTTCTGCAACACTCATACCTGACTGTCACAGATCTTCTTTCACACAATTCATCCACCTTTTTCCTGGATGTCCTCTCTTCCTCTTACTTTCTTCCTGCCTGCCCTAAATCTTCTTCACCAGATTGTCTTCTGCTTTTCTGTATATGTGTCCAAACCACTGTGATCTGTTCTCTTTGATCTTTTCTGCAATTGGAGATACTTTGTTTTCTGCTCTTATGTCCTCATTTCTTCATCTGTCCAACAGTGTGTGTCCTACCACCCTTCTCAGGCACTTCATTTCCATCACCTCTAGCTTCTTCATCTGTTCTGCCTTTACTGCCCAGGTTTCTGTACCATACAGTAGTACTGGTCACACCACTGTCATGTACACCTTACTTTTCAGGCTTCTTTTGCATTCTTCTGTCATAGACTACACCTGACAATCTATGCCAGTTGGCTGCAGCCCCTCTGATTCTAGCTTTGACCTCTTTATTCAGACTTCCCTTCTCCTCAACCACCCCTCCCAGACACCTGAAGCTGTTTACCTGTTCCACTATCTTCCCTTCTATATCCTCAGCTTCTTCTGATTTCGCTCAATTTGCTGATATTACCACCATCTCATCTGTGCTTAGTTTCATCCCATGTGCCTTCAGTTTTGCATGCCATTCTCCTATCCTTTGCTTAAGTTTTAGCTCAGAGTCTGCCTGTAACGCCACATTGTCTGCATACAACAACTTTGTTGATCTGTCACCTCTGATCTGTTTGCTAAAGTAGTCCATCACCGGTATGAACAGCAGGGGGCTCAGAGCTGAACACTGGTATATACCCACTCCCACTGGGAACCCTTCTGTGAGGCCAAACGCTGTTCATACTTGAGTCATTGGGTCCTTGTACATAGGACTTGAAACCACAGCAGTACTGCCCAGATCAGCTTTCTTGGGACCCTGTCATATGCGTTCTCTTAGTCTAGGAATGCCCAGTTGGACTCTCCTCATCTCTAGTTTCTCCTCAAGTATCTTTCCCACTGCAAAGATTGAGTCAGTTGTGCTGCATCCTGATCTGAATCCGAACTGCTCATCTCCCATCTTACATTCTACTACTCTGCATATCCATTTATCACTCACCCTCTCTAGAACCTTCATGCATTGTGATAGGAGTTTGATGACTCTGCACTGCCCACAGTTGTGGATGTCTCCCTTTTTTTTGTACATTCGCAAGAGTATACTTGTTCTCCAGTCATCTGGGATACGCCTTTCTCTCCACACTACTATTAGCACCCTCAGAAGCCATTTCTCCCCTATCTCACCCAGCATCTTTATCATATCTGCTGTGACCTCATCTGAGCCTGCTGCTTTCCCTGATTTTGTTTTCCTTAGTGCTGTTCTTGCTTCTTCTAGGGTGGGCTCCTCTTCTTCCCTTATTGTAGGCTGTTTCTGGGGCAGTACAGCTTCTGTGGGGTTTTCTTCATTCAGAAGCTACTGGAAATACTTCTTTAATCTGCCTTTGATGTCCTGTGGACTGGTGAGCAGGTTGTTGCTGGCATCCCTTATGAAGGGTGTCTGACTATCTTCTTTATCTTTCTGTTGTTGCCTTGCAACCTGATATAGTTTATTTGTGCCATTTACTGTGTCACTTTCCAGAAGTGGGTAGAGTGCCTCTGATGCCCTATTCTTTGCTACTACAACTTCTTACACTGCTTCTTTGTTAGACAACCAGTAGTCCTTCCTAGCCTGGTCAGTCTTTTCTTTCTCCCACTTCTTCCTGCACTCCTTCTTTCTTTTAATGACTTCCTGAACTTTTGCACTCCACCACCAGCTTTCCTTATGTACCATATTTCCATATCTGGCTTGGCCACATATATTTTCAGTATTCCTAGCATATGCTGTTTTTAGGCACCACCATTCTTGTTCAACTCCACCTATTTCCTCCTCTTCTTGGGGTGCTGGAGGCTTGAGTAATTCCTTGAACTGTTGTACTTTTTCTCCAGTCAACTTCCAGGTCTTTAGCCTGGTCTCTGTTGACCTTAGAGCCTTCTCTGACTACTGTTTGCAGCTGATTTTGGCAACTAGTGGTTTATGTTGTGGGCCAACTGTTTCACTGGGGATGACTTTGCAATCATGGATTCTACCCCAGTGCCTTTTCCTTACTAGAAGAAAGCCTACCTGAGTTGCATGTTGGCTACTCTTGTATGTGATCTTGTGACTGTATCTATTTCTGAACCATGTGTTTGGCTTCTATCAAGCCATCTGCCAGACAGAAGTCTAGAATGGTTTCTACTTCTTTATCCCTGCTGCCCCACCCATGTGGACCCAGGCAGTCCTCATATCCTGTTTGGTCCATCCCAATATGTGCATTCAAGTCACCCATTATCAACACCAATTCACGTGGTCCTGCTTTATCTAGTAAGTCCTGCAACTGCTGTCTGAATGCACTCTTTTCCTCACTATCACAACCCTGCTGTGGGGCATAGGCTGAGATTATGAAGACTGCCCTATCATTACACTGGAGTCTGATTGCAATGAGTTTGTCATTAATTCTGATGATATAACTCACTGCTTTCTGAAGACTCTCTTTCACCACAATTCCTACACTATTTCTAGCTTGTCCCCCTCCTGAGTAGTAGAGTTTGGATCACAAGCCAAGTGGCTTTACTGCACTGCCCTTCCATCTCTTCTCTTGGATAAATAGGATGTACAGCCTCATGTCATCCACTTCCAAGCTGCGTTCTGTCAGTGAACCTACATTAAGCATAGCAATTCTCAGTTCATGTTTGGCAAGTTGACTGGTTTTACGTCCAGCTTTCGCTCAACAGAGCTATCCCAAGTTACCCAGGCCGGGCAACTAGACACCGGCCGGCTAGTAGCTTATTGATCCAGGGCTGCTGGGCTTTATGGCGGGCACATACTGGCCAATAGGGGCACATATACCCCTCCCACCTTTAGAAAGGTTCCCTGGTGTAGATCAGAGTAGGCAGGGTCCTCACCCCACTTATCACCAGTAACTACCCATGCCAATTTTTGGCAACATTAGTCAACACAACTAAATCACCTACAGCCATATTTTACACTGTTGAGTGGCTAGCCCTGCCACAGTCTCAGTCTGTGATCCTTGTTCTCCTATCTTGAGGATACTGCGTACCACAGTAGATGGCCAAGGCAGTTGGTCTGTACAACTTTTCCTCCTATACGGCACCGTGTAGAGTTTGTGCTGCTGTCCACAGCTCCATTTATTGGTAAGTTTGAGAAGGAAACACTCAGCATGTTTTCAGATGTGGGAAAAACCCCACAGAGACACAGGGAGAATGTGCAAACTCCTAACAGGCACTGGTCGGAGGTCAGGATCGAACCTTGTAACTTGTGCATGGGAGGCGAAGACCTTAACCATTATGCCAACTGGTCAAAGATATCAACAGAGACAAAGTAGCCTAAAAGAATAATAGCTGGGAAGCTTTCAACAGTGCTTTACCAGCAGCATTGACAGCAGCAGCTCATCTGATATTGCTGACTTTTTCCATCTTCCAGCTACTGGCAACTATTAGCACTTGGTGAAGGAGAGCATTTTAAACAGCAGTACTCATCAGGAACCTATGAAGGGGTTATGCACTGAAATGTTTTTCCCCAAGAAAAGGGGTAAAATTAGATATTATATCATCCTGGCTATTTATAATCTCAGAAAATCACAAAATAAAAATGTATCTTTAATAAATAAACGTACCAAAAGCTGAAAATGTAGTGTCCTATAACAGCTTTCACTGGTTATTTACTGATTATAATGCTGTGTCCCCAAATTTTCAAACAACAGTTAGTAAAATAGAAAACCTAGCTAATAGCAGAATTTAAATTAAAGGTTAATTGGCTCTGTGGCCTAAAAATATGGAGCCCTGGATGATTAATTAGTGATTTTAGCACTGGAGGATGTCGGCATGAAGGTGGAAGTGCTTGGCTTAAATGAACTCACCTATTCTAGGGAGAAGGATCTGAGGCAACACGTGGCTGAGGCATGCAATAATGGTAGCTGGGGCACGTTTCCTTGACTACAAGCAGGACACTGTTCAGTTCGTAGATGAGTGGCATCAGTGTTGATATGTATGATGTCCCACACACACTGGGAATCCAGTGTGTGATACTTACGATATCGCATACTATATGCTCAGTTAGGGTTTTCCAAATGTCTGCACACTGAAAATATCTATCCCTAGCCACATGAACAATGCCAATCTTCCAGACCTTGGCAGTCAGAGACTAGAAGAACAGAATGCCAGTCTTAGTGATATTAGACATGAGAGAGATTACTTTCTACCTGGAGATCAGGGACCACCTGGAGGGGATGGAGAAAGGGTAATACATGGGCTTATGGGGACTAGGGTGGATGTCAGTAGCAGGAAGATAAAGAGACAGAAAAGGAAAAAAGAATATCAGCTAAATGTTAACATAGCTAAGTATAAGTTAATGGTATTCATTAATATTCTCAAATAACCATTCTTGGCAAGCACATATTCTGTACTTAAAATTCCAGGAACATAGAAGAAGTATATGCAGTTTACCAACACGAGTGTGTCTATAGGAGATATCAGCAACAACCCTAACAATAGTTGTAAAAACAAATATTAATGACTTTTCAATGTATGGTGCAGAAATATCAAGTATAAAAATTAATAAATCAGTTATTCAAAGAAGTAAAGCTTTTGTCACATTTTCAAGTTAAAAAAAAAACATCTTCACACTTAAGATGAGAGTTTTACATTATAAATTAAGAAGCTATTATTACTGCTATAACAGTGTTAAACTAGATCAATAACTGCTAAAAACTGCTTAGTTAGTAGACCATGCAAAATACTGCATGATAACTATAAGAATCAATCAGAGGAGGTTAGAAAGGATTGAGAAGCAAGATTGGATAAGCAATTCACTAATATATATATAAATTGATATATATGTCTCCCAAATATGCAACAAAGTCTAGAACATTTAGGATCTTTGCTTGGAAGTGTTTAAATAGGTATTTCTATACTCCAAGTAGACTCCAAATAATTTTTCCTCAGTTAGACAGCAAATGTTGGAGGTGTGACTGGGAAGAAAGAGGTAACTGGGAACATATTTTCTGGGAGTGTAATAAGTTGGCAGACTTTAAAGATTCCTTGCAGACTACTCCGTCAGAAATACTTGGTAAGTAGACTGGTGTAATTAAGGAAATGATTTTTCCTTAATTACAATCATACAATTATGATACAGTATTGGAATTGCCAAGCCATAATAAGGCATTGCTGAGTCTAGTTATGGTGGCTGCCAAAACAGCAATTACGAGAAAATGGAAATCAATGTCTAAACCAACTGTATTAGAAGTAGTGAATATAGTAGAGATAAAACAACTGGAATTGTGATCTTTAGAAAAGGATAGAAACACATTACATAAAAAATGGGAAATATGGAAACAATACATGCAGAGGAAGAACGAGGTTTAAAATAAGGCAGGATATGAATGAGCTATGAAATGTTTGACTGATGATGACTGGGTAGATTATAAGTGATGCATACTGTTTGCAATTAAAATTAAGTCAATATAGTTTGTTTTCATTTATATAAATTTATGACTGTCTCTGTCATACGTGATAATTTAATAAAGATGTTTCCTGGTAAAAAAAAATAATTGTTAAAAACTTTAGCAGAAAAAGAAGGTGGAAGGCTATTTATAATTACACATCAATCCCAGAAAGACTGACTGAAACAATACTGAAAAAACATGATTTATACATTGTCTTAAGAAAAAAAAATTGTTCATCAGCTCCATGACATAGAGGGATAAATCCTTGATGATGGTTTAGGTAACATGAGCTCTATTGTTAGCAAAGGTGCCTGTAGGACCAGGTCGGTGAGGATAGGAGTAAGATGCTGCAAGCTCTCTCAGCCTGGAGGGAGGAAGCCAGCTCTGATTTGTCACATGAGTGACCCCTGATGGGAGCACTAGCTATTGCCTCTGTGGAACACGGGACTACGCAGCAACAGCACGGACATAAAGATTCACAGAGCTGCTGAGAATGAGAACTCCACTAGGGGAAAGAAAGCTGTCTCACAGGACAAGCAAGCTGGCCTGCTCCCTACCCAACTCTCATCACCGGGGAATGGCTGGTTTTATAGGCTTCCTTGGTAAGAATGAATGGGCCATACACTCTTGCCTAGCCCAGGAATACCTGTCTCCTACCTCAATAGAATGAGCGGGTCAACTGGGTGCAGGTAGAAGAGCCATCAGGCAAAGTCTTGTGGGGAAACAATAAAATATTTGTTTCAGTAATTCTTATTTGCCATATTTGACAAAATAATACAATATTACATGAAAAAGGAAAGTCTTGCAGTTGATAAAGAATAGCAGATATTCTCATTTATATACAAATTGGTCTGTAATTCAAAATAATAAAACTGACATGTCAATCATTTTAAATAGATTTAAGTCATTGTTATTTATAAAATATAAAATTGAAATTCAAAGGGGTACTGTCACAGAAAACAGAACTAGAAGCATCAAAGAAGTTCTACTGTGTGTGTGTGTGTGTGTGTGTGTGTGTGTGTGTGTGTGTGTGTGTGTGTGTGAATCACAAAGCTGAGAAAATTTATCATATATGCTGTTTGACTTTATGGAATATGAGGACATTACTCCCTAACTTTTAAAAAAATTCTTGCCCCAAATTAGAAAAAGTACTTAAAAAATAACAAGAGTGGCATTATGCACAGTCATATTCAGTATAAATGATAATTATACAATATTGACTTTGTCCAAAGCCTTATTACACAAAACCTAAGAAATTAAACAAAACTGCCCTTAGGGTTAGTACACCTGTATTGTGTTTAGGCATTTACCTAAGCTTTTACTATATGACTGTGGATTTTGTAAGATATGTCATGTTCTTTTTAACAAAGAATGCAGTTTTAATGTTTTATAAGTTACATTTGTGTGGTGTCTTTTGCTATAGTCCTTCTGTTATCACAACATTTCCCCTCTGGCTGCCCTACTGGCCCATTAATTCTTTCTGAGTGAAAGACCTATAGCCCATTTGTTCCCTGAGGTGAGCATATCTGGAACAGTGCCTTATTATGAGGACAATTTTTTCATTAATCCCTAGTTCTTATCCTATCCTAGCCATGCTCACTGGTATCCAAGGACCTGGTGTGCAATGGATGTTTGCAATGCACATCCACAGCTCTGTGTGTGGTATCATCAAGAAGTCCTGCAGCCCTTGAAGACAACCATCTTTGTGTGAGCTCAGTCTACACCAAGAATTTTATGATGGGCAATGTTCCTTGAGCACATGTCCACATCACTCACTGAAAAAAGATTAGCATGTTTAGCATCATCATTGCTTTCCTGCCCCATATCAGCTCCAAGAGGTGCCTGGGTCACAGTCAAGTCTTTACCGCTATATGTCAATAGAGCAGGCAATATTTTATAAATTAAAGCAGTTTTGTACTACAACTACATGTTGATACTTCAAAGACTTTTTGTTGTTGTTATTTGCTGGTCTAAAGAAGGCCAGAAAACATGATGATGCTCACACATTAATAGGAGACTCCATACTATGTCTTATGACTCTCTGTCCTGCTATCTGAGAAGAAGGATTACTAATGGCTCAAACAAAATACTGGCTGGCTATGGACTGGCCTAAGGCTAACATTAAGGGTAACACAGATGCTGAGGAGGGCACATGTAGCAATGGTTTGTATCCATGAAGATGCCTCTGTCAGCAACGAAAGGCTCTGCCGCAAATGTTTTAGCACTGACCATTGAAAAGCTAACCTTTCTGAAGTCAAGATCAGCACTGAGTTCGCAAATGAAGTCTTGACACCTCTCTACATGACTGGACCAAAAAGCCTATTTATACTTGTGTTATCAACACCAAAGGAAATGTCGATGTTAAAATTGTTGATGTAATGGGCTGTACATCAACAAATGAGACCATAGTCAACACTGACAAATACTCTAGTATTGGCAACAGTATCACATGAAGCAAGTCCCACCACCTTAGGAACTAGTACTAGCAGTAACTGGACAGTCAGGAAAACCAAGATGACCTACACGAGAAAGGAATGTTACATAAAATGCCTCTATCCACCCTAAAACTAGAAGGGGAAGAGTTTGCAGATATCTTTTGAACAGTTATTGTACACACATTCTCATAGTCTGTCTCAGGTGAAATGCTAGATTGAAATCTTGCTGAATTTAGTCTTGAGGTCATAATTTAGAAAATTCTTTATCTGTTAGGGGAGTTAATGAGGTAAAGCTCAGTGATTTAATTATTTTTTGTTAAGATTTGTCAGAAACAAAACATAAAATCAAAGTACAAATAACCAAATTTATACTTCTTAGCTAGATGGCCTGCAGAGGAAGATTTATGCCTCACTGTTCTAAGATTAGACTTCTTAAAAAGCTTAACAGACTCACAATAATAGTGATTATTTTTGTGCCTGAATTTGACACTGATTTTAATCGACATACCTCTGATCTGAAGTTTCTTTTGTTGGCAAAGGCTTGTTGACCCCCAGTAAACAATGACTTTTGTATAAAAAATATTGCAACTTGGTTCTGTCTCTTAAATAACTGGCAGCAAATGAATGACATATTTCACACTTGGCACTATTATGCTCCTCATCAAGGTGGGAAAGTACTGAGAATGTTGACCCAGGAAAGGGAGGCAGCTTATTACAAAGCAAACTTTCTGTTCTATACATTTTAACTCTAATTCCAAACACTGACAAACAAAAATACTAATATAGACATCACTTGAAAGTGCATAACAATAGAAAACAACAGCAAATTACCAGAAAACAAGACAACTTTCAGACTGACAACTTTTTTAACTGGAAAAAAAAACTGTAAAGCAAGAACTCACCAAAAACACAATGGTGGAGTTACAAAAACATTATTTATATAGTGTAACAAAAGGAAACATGCAGAGCCAAGCAAATTTGTTGAAACGTCCAAACACAGAAGAAATTCTGATGCTGCTAAGAAGGAAGAGATGATAAAACACATAGGCCTGAGTGGAGGAAAAACAAGTCAAATTTTCGGTAAAAAATTTGTCAAAAATAGAAAAAAGAAGTGGTCAGATACAAGATGGGACATAAAGGAGTAGTAAAACAGTTGTTCTGAAACTAGAGGTACCTTAAAGTAGCCTGCGATCACTCCAAGATGCACCTACTTTTTTACCAGTGTAGTAAAAGTGACCTAGTAATAAAGGTTTTCCTGCAGGGCATTATAGAAAAAAAAGGAGGGATTATTAAACAGGGAAAGTTTTAGTTTTCAAGCTGGCTAAAGCCTGACAGCATTACAAGCTGTTATCAAAGATGCCCCCCCCCCCATCATACCAGATCAAATTAATTGGACTACAGTAGCTACCTAACCAGGACCCTAAATATACCTGCATGAGCATGCCACAAAGAAAATCAAATATATTTAGGTGCAGAACAGCAATAATTTAGACATAACATGCCAGCATCAGCAGAGTATGGGCACAGTGGCCCAGGTGACCCAAATTTAGTTTCCTGCCTTGGTGCTTGATGGGTCTGGCAGTGGAGGATGCACAATGTCATTTTGGGGAAGGGCAGGGTTCAGTAGGACATGTACAGTCACAATCCCTAATAGGAAAATTAGCTCTGCGATGGGGGAGGGCTTTTAGCTTACCATGACATTGCCTGGTATCAGTCTTCATTAACAAAACATGGGACCATGTACTTGCAGGGAAAATAGCACTGTGAATCCCCAACCCCAGGGATGAGGATGGTCTGCCCAGAGGTGGAGTCAGGGACTTACACAAATTACTGTAATGTCAATGACAGCATAAATTCCCTGATGTATGTCTGAATGAAAGTCACTCTGAGTAGCTCTTACTGGAGTGGATCTGGGGATTCCGCACCACTAGAGTATATATGGGTTTGAGTCTGACAGAAGAAGGCTTTGTGGTCAACAAGTAGAAGGCGAAGCACCTACAAAAAATTTTAGCCCTAACATAAAAGGCCCTCCTTGATGAGTCCTTGATTGGGTTCATCTTTCTCCCCAATCAGCATTCATAAAAAAGTTTAGAAGATCCATTGCTCACACATACGCTAGTCCGTTATGATGCATGGCATGACGTCTCACACTAGATACGCAAGTGCTTTGGTCCCCAGAACTCATCATTTCTTTTTCTACCTCTGCCAAAATTTGGATCATGATCCTCCCTATCATCAGTGAAGTACTTACATTCACATGCCTTAAAAACAAAATATACACATGTGGTCATCATGTAACCAAACAAGAAAAATAACAGTTTTGCTTGAACTATCTTGAGTTAAAATATGACATAAGAAACTATTAGAAGTGTCAGAGATTCAACCCTGCCAGAGAGAAAACCTTCTGATCAACAGTCAGTTAATGAGTGTGCATATTCCTGACTGACTACAAGTTGCACAACAATTGCTTGGAGCTCTGAGTGAAAAAAATTAAAAGTTAAACGTAAGAAAAATCTTTTATACTTGAACAGGTAAAAGCAGCTTTTTTAGCCAACAACATGGGCACAGAGGGTTTACTACTACCCATCAAAGTACAGATGTTTGCTCATTGGTTATCGAAAATTTAATATAAAAAACGGTAAACCGAAAAACATATAAAACATTAAAAAAAACATTTTGCAGAGCACAAGTCCTCCTGCATCCTCCACGTGGGGGGCTTTGCTCCTGCACCCCCATAAATTATGCGCAGAGCTCACTGTTTATGCAGCCACATACACTGAGCCAGAAGTAAAACCTACTGGCTGACAAATTCAACTCAAACTTCATCCCTCTCTCCCCATCAACCTCCCCTTAGGAAATACCATTAAATATAACTCCCTCTACTATCACTAGGAAACTGCTCCTTAATGTTTTCTCTAAGGCCAATAACACTGTATCAATGGATCCAGACAGTATCCTAGGATATCTTCTAAATAATATGAAACATGACCTTTCAGGCCCACTGGAATTGCTACTTAATGGTAGCCTCCAAACAGGCTTTATGCCTCATGAATGGAGAACAGCAGTGCTCATACCTTTGCATAAAACTGGGCCATCTACAGACCCTGAATACTACAGACCCATAAGTGTCACTACTGTCATATGCAAAGACATGGAAAGAATTATCATGGAAGTGATCAATAATGAAATAGGAAACCTCCAGACACTGGATCCAATCCAATTTGGTTTTGTCAAGGGCAGGTCATACCTTCTCAAACTGGTGGACATCTCTGAGAAGGTTACCAAAGCAATTGATGAGGGAAAATGGTTCATACTGCCTACCTTGACCTGGACAATGCATCTGACACAATACACCATTCAAACTCAAAAGGTTAGCAACAAACCCTTATGTCACCTGTTGGATAGCCAACTGGCTCACAGACAAGACCCAGGAAGTTAGAATTGGGGAGTCCACTTCTACAAAGAAGCCGGTCACAAGTGGAGTCCCTCAGTGATCGGTCCCAAGATCGCTCCTTTTTGGCATTTACTTCTCTGAAGTCAAGGTCAATATCAATGACCTCTGTCGGGCTACATTTGCCGTTGCCTTGCAAATTAGGAGCAGTCATAGAATCCACCACTGACACAAATGTTCCCCGGAAGGGCTGACACAAACAAATAACTGCTTTCAGAGCCATGGACTAAAACTAAATGACAAGAAATTCATAATAGTACCCTTTGGAAAGTCATCCATCCTTGGTAACTTTCATATTGACAACACACACCCCTAACAGTTAACCCAGAAGTCAGGGACTTGGGGACATACATAGACAGTAATCTAGCCTTTGTCCAGCATATGTCTACAGTAGTTAGGAAATCATTCTACAGTATGCAACTTATAAACAAAGGTATGGCATCTAGGTCCAAGGAGGTCATTGTTCTATTATTTTCAGCATTCATATGACCGATCATTGAGTACAATGCCCCTTTGGTATGCACCTAACCAGGCACATACAACAACTGGAATGTCCACAGAGATTCCTCACTAAAGGAATACAGGGTGTAAGTAATATGTCCTGTGCAGACCACATCAAGACTCTATCCCTGTATTTTGTCTCCTAAAGACTGTTGAGGGAAGAGTTATTTCTGGCATACAAGGCATTATCAAACTCCACCCTGAGAGACCTCTTGCATACATGCAAAACAAACAGCATCAGAATTACCTGTTTTAAAGGCTTAAACCTTGCCTGTGATACAAACAGTATGTATCCCAGAAATACCCCTTCTCTGGAAAAGGCTACTCAGCCATGTGAAGCAGAGTTCTTCCCTAACCCAATTCAATTGTGACTTGGACAAATGGATAGGGAACAGGAAATTCATCCCTGGTTTGGCACCTGTATCTCTAATGGAAACAGGCAGCCCATAAATGGTTCATCTCCCAGGACCCTGCTTGTAAATATTTAATCTCACAAGCCCCTGCTTACAATTATCAAGGGTACCAGTACTTGTCAGAGATTTGGGATGCATGACTAGGCTTAAAAAGGCCCTTGTGGTCATTAACCTAGTACACACCTATGAACCTATGCCAACTTCACTGTCAAACCACAGAGAAAAAAAGGGCCATGCCCCTAGGAATGCGCTCCACTAACCTGCATAATACATTACTGTGAAACACACAGCAATACTAAATTTTTCAACTAAAGCCACTTGAACACCACTGCAGCGATCGCCTATAACTATGCCAGAAGTGAGAAGTACAGCCCTGACTTTGACCCATACAACCCAAGCTTGATTAGAGTCCTGAACTCTTTACTATGCTGGCAGGGGAAGATAGGTTTGCCTACGCTGGAAGGCAAGGTGGGGTGGAAGAGGGATGGAAGCTGCCATAATCTATCAATGAAGGTGAGCTGTTGCACAGGGCATCCTTGTGGGGATGGACTTTTAGCTCATCAAGCCACTGCATGCCAGTAGCCTTTGTTAGTGAGTGTAAGTCAACATGCACTTGCAGAGGGGAAAGTGTTGTGAGTCTCTGTGATGATGTGGGTAGCCAGTCTCTCAATCAAGGAGGTGTGGTTAGGATTAAAGAAATGCTCTTAGCTGCTGAGATGCTGGTGAGGAGACAACAAACTCTCATGACTGCCTGTATCACAGCCTCACCAAGAGGCTCTTGCTCCAATTCTATAACTGATATATCCTTTATATGGGGAAACAAAGGTGCTGAGTTTCACAAGGGAAAGCTTGATGGCTGGCAGCACTGGGGCAGAAAAGAAAGCACCCAGGAAAAAGAAGTAAATCAACTTTTTGCTTTATTTATTTAATTAAAATAATTTTCTTACACGTAAAATACTTAATCACAGCAACGAATACTGCAGATTATGTACTGCAATTAAAATTACACTGATATATAGATATATAATAGTGCTATGTGTGATCTGCCTTTCATGTACTGTAGACATGAATGAGACAAAGCAATACATACAATCAGTGATGCAGGCATAATTCAGAACAGCACCAGCAGCACTGCATGTATGAATGAATTAAGAACAACTGGCTACTGACAACAGCTTTGCACATGGGGACTGACACGATGGTCCACTTTTCTGCCTCCAGCACAGGTGGACCATCATTACAGGATTACCAGTTAGAAGGTACGTCAAGAATTTATCCTTTCCAAATGATTTCATAACTCAACTTAGAGTTCCCAGAAGAAAGTTCAAAATCTATTTTCATAAACCACAGGTGGTTAAGAATGACATGGTTTCAAGACTGAGGTATCTGGGAATAGAGTAATTTCTCCTGATTTTAGCTAAAGATCCACCCAGTGGTTGAGGCAAAAAAACAACTCCTCCTCGGGGTATGGCTCCTGCTGTAGATCCTCTGATTTCATCAGCTTTGTTGACAGGGGTCTAAGAAGTTATTAAGGCTTGTGTTCCCAGGTAGAAATGTCTCTCAATATGACTATACAAGTACTCTGTACTATATCATTCTACCAGTTTGCAGGTGATACTGAATTATCTCAGGAAACTGTATAATTTGGGCCTTGGGTAATTCACAGTTAAGGCACATGTGTCTTCCACTTCTGAACATCATGATGTTGTGTGAGACAGGTTTATGGCTGGTCAAGCAGGTCTTGAAAAGAGTACTGCATCGCTGCTCCTCTTTGGAAAGAAAAAAGCTCTCCCCTCTGTGGAACAAAAACTTTGTGATCCACAGGCTTACCTCCACCCAGTTTGTGCATCCTAAGTCAATGGCATTGATTGACGCTCATTTCTTAGGTGACTCTCTTCCCTTTGGCTAGTCATCACACCCGTTTGAAAGATCTTAAAGCTTCAGCCCTTCATAAGCAGGGAACAATATCTGACTTTTCAAAATGACTGGGTTCCTTAGAAAGAAACCACTTTTCCTCCAAAAAGTGGTTCCCAAGCTACCCATTAACTAGTCCATCCATTCTTCTGTTGTCTTTGTGGAGAAGAAAGGAAAAATAACATTTCATAATCCCTTAGTAGCTCAAGTTTTATGTGAAATAGGTGCACACGTTCAGAAATCTAGACATGCTAATTGTCAACATTACTGCAGAGATGGAAAGGCTCACATTTGCCAAGCAGACTTCCTCCATATAGATTACCAGGTATATTATCTTTTGCCATCAGGCACATTACCCACTGATAAATGATGCAGTCAAGGTTCATCACACTAGAAGAGTAGCTGTTGGCAATACATCTTACAAAAATGTTATGACTGTAGACATTTATACAGCAACCACTTCACCAAGCATTAATGTCTTCATAGTGCCTCCAGAAGTTAATCTACTTTAAAAATGATGGCATTCCAGGGCTCATGTTTCTGAACACTGTCTTTGTGACATCCTCTGGCTCCTTCTACCCTGGTGGTTACTACTTAGGAGTCAACCCAACAAAAGACTCACCAAGTAAGTCTTTACTGCTGCATAAACCAGTACATTCTTACCATATCGGTGGATCTATCAGAGGACCTTGAAAATGGATCAGGTATACTATCACTCAACCCACCCTGTGATGTGTGTCTTGTCTAACTCCAGCTGATGAAATTTCTAGTAAGTTTGGTAAATGACTTGTCCGTTATTTACTAACAGTGTAGCTGTCAAATCTTCATTTATATTTTTGATTTTCAGGATAGGTTCATAGCTGGTTAATAGGCCATCAGCCCAACAGCCATTTTAAACCTAGCCAAGATTACTCCAAATTTACCAAAATATTGCAGACACTAGTCAATACTCGAAGGAATTTTATGGTTACAAGACAGGCTTGCACATATCACGCACTGACGGACTCATTAGTGGCTATGTGTAAACCTGGAAGGATTAGGGGATGATCACACTTATATTTCGGGTCTATATTAGAAGTTCAAAGATACATATATTTGAACACCTAGAGGTCAACATGTAAAGAGCGAAAGCTGAAAATTGCGAATGGCCACTTGAGTGAATTTTTTCACTTGGCTGGCAAACAGAAAAACAAACTTTAAAAGCCTAATCAAGTGCCATACCCCTCCTAACTAAATATACCAACTCCAAGATTGCTCTACGCTGGAGAAAAGGGCAATTCCCAATAACGGCCACGCAAATTTTTTCCCTGTGAAAAAATTTGCGGAAGTGGCCATTCGCAGCTTTTTACATGTCAGCGTTTAGGTGTTCGAATAGATGACGCTTCGAGCTTATAATACAGACCCTATACATCTGGTACAGGAGCCCTCAGCATGCTACAGAATGAATGTGTGTGTGTGTATGTGTATGTTCATCCCTAAGTACAGAATCTACTAAGGTTTGCCAAATGCTGACTAATGGAAATGATGAAGTTAAACAAGGCCTAGCTAGGAGGGTCTTCTGATAGATTTACCACTGTAACTTGTACCATTTTTCATAATCCATTAGATTATTTTAATAAAAGATAAAGAGCCCATACATATGGATTGATTGTAAAACCTGAAGAAAAGATTAAACAAAATACAGACTTCTGAAATATCCCAAATAAATTTTCATTTCAAATGTTTTGATGTTTTTTCAATGTCACAATGAAGTATATCACTTGTTGAAGAAAAAAACTAAGTTGTATAAGTTATTTTTACCCATAAGAGTAGATGTTCTTCAGTGCTACAGTAGCCTTTAGGCTATACCAATTGTTTCCTACCCAAAAAACAACAGGCCAGATTCACAAAGCTCTGTCTCTCTCTCTCTCATCCACACATTCACTCTGACAGCTCACTGAATAGCCCGGTAGATGGAAACCAGAACTCAGAGAGAGGATTTCTTCATGTCTTTTTTGCCCATGCACAGGGAGCCTACCAATCCTGACATAATAAACATTAATAACAAAGAAATATACGTAAAAGCACAAAGATCCCTACTTTACATCCCAACTACTACTATATAAAATAATACAGGAATATAGAGTGGGTGTGGTTGCTGATCAGTGAGGAATTTGAACATCTACTGTTATGGGTAAGTGCATCTTATGCTCATCATCCTCATGGCTGCAGTAGCCCTTAGGCTATATGGGTTGATTACCAAAGCATATGCAGCCTGAGAGGAGGAAGGATATGGATCCAGGAGCCCCTGGAGAATGGTTCCAACAAAACACAACCTGGACTTTGAAACAGAATTCAGTTTATAATGCTTTGTAAAAGTATGAATAGAGGGCCATGTAGCTTCCTCTAGAATGCTTCTAGAGCCCACCCCTTTCCAATATGCCATAGATGAAGACAAGGCTCTAACAGAATGTTCCTTGATACTGTCTGGAACAGATTTGTGAAGGCTGGCATAACATAAAGCAATAGCTGAGGACAATCACCTGGAACTTGTCTGTTTAGACACAGGGTGTCCCTTTTTGTTACAAGACAAGAAATAAATAGCTGATCAGCTTTTCTAAAGGACTTAATTTTATCAAAATAGAACCCGAGCTGCCTATGCATGCCCAGAGTATGCAGAATCCTTTCTCCCTGGTTATTAGTTTCTGGGTGGAAAACTGGAAAATTGATGTTGATTCAATGTATACTCTCAAACCACTTTGGATATAAAAGATGAGTATGTTCTTAATGTGACCCTATCTTTGTGGAATAGGAGGTAAGGTTCACACATTATGTCAGCATGCAACTCAATACTCTTGTTGCAGATATCAGAGCAACGATGAGTACAGTTTTCCAAGTCAAGAACCATAAATCAGTTTGATAAGCATGCTCACATGGTGACACTGTCAACTTTTCAAGCACAAAGTTGCAATCCCAAGAAGGAACAACCCGTTTGCAAGGTCAATAAAGAAGAAAGAGAAAGATCCATGAGCAGATATGCTAAAATTGCCATGAAATGAACCTTTATAAAGGTATAAGACAGGCCAGGGGATAATAACTAAAAAAAAAATAATTGAGCACTAGTGGTTCAGAATCCCTGATGGATCCCTGGTTATTGGCTTGGCACCCACTAGAAAATAGCCTCCACTTGCCAATATAGGATTTTCTAGTAATAGGTTTCCTTGCCTCCTTTAGTACCTGTTGCATGTTCTCATGAAAATCAGAACTGAATCATCCAGGCAACAAGCTGAAGTCGACTCAGACTGAGATGTATACATTTCCTGTCCTATGTGAGTAGATCCTGCTAGTGAGGAATCTTTGTGGTAATTCCAATTCCTTGAGGAGGGAAAACCAATGTTGTCTGGGCCAAAAGTAGGTCAACACAATGATTTCTTGGGAGTCTTTCTGAGTCTTTAGAATTAACCTGGATATTAGTGGAAATGGTATAAAAGCCCAAAGGAACTTTTCTGTCCATGGGAATGAAAATGCATCTGTTTTCCAGGCTTGCTTGGAAGGGGCCCTGGAGATGAATTTGTTTAGCTGCCGGTTTTGAAAGGAGACAAACAGAGGTATTTGAGGTGTTCCTCACAACTAGATCAGTTCCTAGAAGACCCACTCATTCTATTTCCATTTGTGAGAGTCTGTCCTGGTCCTACTCAAATTATCTGCCACTATGCTTTGCTCAGACGGAACATAAGATGCTTTGAGGTTTACAGAATGCTGTACAGCTAACCTCCAAGCCACCACACTCAGCCTGCATTGGGGGTACGACCTTGTACCTGCCTGCCTATTTATGTACCACATAAATGTGGTTATCACTTGTAGAGATCCAGGACACCATAGCTGATGAAGAGATTTCAACATATGGATCACACCCAACAGCTTCATTTTAATGATGTGCTCTCTTCTCTCTAAATAACTCCACAACACTGCACCTTTACTGCCATGGAAACTGCTCCTCAAGCAAAATTAGAATTGTCTGTACCGAGAAACTGGTTTGTGGTCTGAGTAGAGAAGAGGAGACCTGGGATCAGTTGAATATGTTGTCTCCACCAACAGTGAAATGTTGAAACCATGTCAAAATCCACTTAAACTATGTACAATCTAGAGGACAATGAGTGGGTTCTGCCACTGAGGTAGTGAGGTATTTGAAAATCTACTATTACAGGTAAATAGGACTTACACAGCTGTAGTATTTTCATCATTCCTCTGCCTCAGTGGCATTTTGGGTAGATTCTAAAGCTTACCCTACATGAGTGGTAGAAGGATAAGAATCCAGAAACCCTGAAGATTTCCAAGATGGCTGCACATTGAGTAGCATCTTAATTTCAACTCTCCCCAATGGGAAAACAGAAACTCAGGAGAGCCAGCAAACTAATTTTTTGGGTTAAATTTCAGTGTAATGTCTGGATGCCAGCAAAAAAGAAATTCAGAAAACCTGCAAGAAAGTCAATCACAGAAGGTGAGGAAAAAACACTGACTGGGAAGAATTCTGCAGCTATTCAGCAAAAAACAGTCCAAGCAACAACTTTGGTGCAAGACATGACTTCCAGTAATCTTGAGGAAAAAATAAGTCAAATGTACTCAGAGCTGATTAAAGCAAATAAAACACTGTATATCAACTCAAATAACAAAACGCTGGAAAAAAATGAAGATGTGTTAAACAGATATTCACATGAGATGATAAAACTGCAAAAATCAGAGGTCAAAATGAAGAAAAGGCTGGTTGAGTATGACACTGCTCAAGAAGAGCTGTTTAAAAAAATAACAGATGTTTAAAAAATGACAGAATTACAGGATAGAGCACATATGGAAAACCTGAGATTTTCTGTTCTACCAGAGAAGCTGGAAGAAACAGACTGTATTAATTTTATAAAAGTACAAATAAGCAACTGGACTAGTATTCCACAGCAAGAGTTGTTAATTGAAAGGGCACATCATGTGCATGCTCCAATCTTGGCCATGAGAAAGCAACCCACACCTTTAACAGTAAAGATGCAATCCTGCCAGCAGAAATAGGTGATTCTAACACAAATGTTGCAGAAGATCAATGTATAAAAATAGGAGACAGTAGAGTGTTTGTGGAAAATGATTACTCACTGTTTATCAGGTAGAACATGAGTAATTTTTTTCACTAATCAAGAAATGTCAAGAAGCAGGAGTGAGGTTCAAGCTGCTGTACCCAGCTACTTTCAGAATATTCTTTACTGGAAGGACAAAAATAATTTTTGATGCAGAACATGTTAAGGAGGAAATACAAATTTTCTCCTTCTTGTTCTTCTGGTAATAAAGCCCACTGAGAGACTGTCCCAGTGAAACCTTTTCCAGTGTTTAAACAGAAATGCTTGAGAGACAGAAAAAAAAATAACTGACTAGAAAAAACAGGAGTCCATTGGAAATTAAGCAGTCACTGGATTTGGGAGATGGACATCAACAGGAATAAAACAATCAACTTGGAAATAGACAAATAAATGTGGGATTACAGAACATTAATTATATTTGTGAAACATGACACAAAAAGAAACTCTGGAAATATTGGTCTTTTCTGACTTTGTTAAACTTGTAGAGGACTCTAAAGAATATGCCCTACTTCATGTCATTAATGTCTGGAAGAAATTTATGAGTGGGGAAGATGAAGGAAGTAGTTTAGTTGTAAGTAAAATCAAATTTTGTTCTTAACAGAAGTATTTTTCTCAGTTAGTGTAATGGGGATACTAAAGTAAACAGGTGCCCCTGTTCTTCTTTCTTTCTTTCTTTCTTTCTTTCTTTCTTTCTTTCTTTCTTTCTTTCTTTCTTTCTCCTTGTTCAGTTTTAAGAAATGTAGGCAGTGCAATGTAAAAAAAGAAGAAAAGTCTGGTCAAAAGAGCATGATACAAGAAAATCTGATGTGCTTTTTCTCACTCTTTCATAGGGGAATGACAGGATTAAGGTCTTTGGCTTGATCTAGTAACAAGTTTTACAAGTAAGCAAACAAATATTAAAAAAATGAATAACATAAAACATTTTTCCCTAGAAAATAAATGAGTGCATGTAGAAATAGCGGTGTATCTGGTTCACATGTTTCAGTGGAGACAATCTGATAAAGAGCAATAAAAACAGAATGCTTATTTCTTTCAATGCCTAGTAGATAATGTTTTCTGAAAGCATTCAAGTGTTTCCCAATTTTGGACAGTAATAAAGATAAGACAAAACCAGACAGTATTTAGTAGAAGCATAGGCTGTACCATGCATCTTAGCATGCATAGCCTTCCTTTTAGATTAAACGAAGTCTGTGAGTGTGCCTGTCAGTCTGGATCTTTTAGCATACCAACTCAGGCAACAAAAACTAGAAATGGTTTTCACCAAGTTTAGGGAGCCTTTAACAAGGACGATACCAAGTGATCCTGTAGAGGTACAAGAAATATTTCAGAAATGTTATGAAAGTCTGTATAAAGCAGACAAATATGGAAATAAAGAAAAGGTACAAATAGAAGCATTTATGGATGAATTAAATATGCCAAGATTAGATGTAGATGAGGCTCAATTAACAGGACAGGAGAAGATGAGATAAAAATGGTGATTTATAACCAATCCATATGAAAGTCACCAGGAACAGATGGTATTCCTGTGGAAGTTTGGAAGCGAGGAGGGAAAAAATGATAAAGATCTGGAAGGTTTTGTTTAACACTATTTAAAGAGGAGGAGAAGAACCAGCATCCTGGAAGAAAATTGTAGTGGCTGTAACACCTAAAGAGGGTAGAGACCCATCAGATCCAGCTTCATATAGGCCCATTTCAATAATAAATCATGAGTATAAAGTGTTTGTATCTATAGTTGCAAAGAGAATGGCAATGGTGATGCAAAATTGATAGATATGGATCAAAGTGGTTTTATATAGAGGAGGTAAACATTTGACAACATTAACAGAAGAATGATAACCCAGAGGGAAGGAGAATGTAAGAAAATACCACTGTTATTGGTGGGTCCTGATGCAGTGAAAACATTTTGACAGGCTAAGCTAGGAATTTAGGATCAGGTCAATGGAAGCATTTGCATTCCCTGATAAAATTATAAGGTTGATTAGGAGGATATATGAGGGCACCGAGGTGAAAATTAAAGTGGGTGGGGTCCTCTCTGATAATTTCTGTTTGAGCAGCAGAACCAGGCAGAGGTGTCCTCTTTCTCCTTTGTTATTTGCACTATATTTAGAACCACTGGCAAAGAAAATAAGGGACTCAGAAATTCAAGGATAGCACTGGTATGGTAGTCAAGAAAAAGGGCCTATATTATAAAGTTGAACAAGTAAAATGTCGACTTACCTTTAATCGGCCTGTATTTGTCAAAGCTGCACAACATCAAATATAGGAGGTGTGATGGGTCAGAAAGGGTGACTGGGAACATATGTTTTGAGAGTGTAGTGAGTAGGCTGATTTTACAAATGCCATACAGAGTACACTGTCAGAAATACTGGGTGAGCAAATAAGTGAACTGGGAAATAATTTTTTGACCTGGAATACTGGATCTTCATTGTCTACATATAGTAACGCCTTATTAAGTTTAATTTTGGTGGCTGCCAAAAAAATACTAGAACATGTAAATAAAAGTCTAAACCAACTGTAATTGAAGTACTGAATATTGTAAATGAAATTAAAAAAAATGGAAGTGGGGTCTTTAGAAAAGGGTAGGAGCAAAGTACACAGAAAAAAATGGAAATTGTGGGAATAATACATGTAGAATAATGTTTTGCAGGTAGAGTAAGGTTTAAGTGAAGTAGGAATTTATCAATTTATGTAATGTTGGGCTTCTGATAATTATGCAAAAGAATATAATGTATGTCAGCACAGTGAAGATTCAAATGAGGTGTTAACTCATTAGAATTGCTGAATCCCAAAATCTTGGATCCATGTAGGAGATGTAAACATAGTGCAGGCACTCCCTCAGTGCTTGTTGTTAATGGATTGCAACTGTGAATGATTACTGGTTGGGAGAAACAGCATTGCAGGTTACCTTGCTTCCACTGGGTGTATCAGATTAGATCTACAAAGTGTTAGATGTAAGGCTGGAAATGTAAGTAAGCAGCACACAAATCACAGGGTATGTTCCTTAACTTCCAACCTGCCCTTTGTTTCTTGGCTAATGCATATGATATTATTTCCATTTAATATACTCACACATTTTAAGGCCAATGATGTAGAATGGCTTACACAATGCATGTGCCTGATTAATGGTCAGATAACTAAAGAATGATCAACAAACACAGACAGGTAACACAGATCTGTATATTTGCAAGCAATAATCATAACAGGTTGTGTGATCACTAAGTGCACTACATCCAGATATAATTAATGTACAAATAACAGTTGTATGGTTTCACATTACTGTAGATGATGGTGCAGTTGGGTGTGTGCAGGATGAATTCAGTTCCTTGCTGCAAAGCTGGGTGTGTGTATCATAGAGTGATAAGGTACCCATTCTTTATTCTGAAGGTTCATTGGGGTGAGAATTCAAACCCCCAGATCTCTGTATACATATCTAATGAGAACCATCATTTTCTAGTCTATATGCCATTGACTGATTTTCCTCATTTGAACTACGTGTCCCTTTTTTGTCTATTTTTCCTTTTCTGTCTTTGTTTTCTAATTTTTTTCCTTTTCCCCCCACTGTTTGTGTGATGTAGCACTTAGCACTAACACGGGAAACTGGAGAAATTAATGTCTGGTTTGGCTGTGCTATCTCATTTGCATGAAGTGCAGCAGTGCACAAAATGGACACTGGACCCCAGACAGTAGACAGGACCCAGACAGGCAAAAAAAAGAAACCGGATGCATTCAATTAATAGTACTGGGCATCGCGCAAACCAGCAAAGTGGCATTGTACAATGATTAACAGCGAGATCTTAACAATGATTATTAAAGTAGGGAATGTCATGTAATCAGTATTGTGGCATCAGGTGTAAGTGTAGGGCTGAAACACAGATGGTCCTGGGTTCTAGTACAAGGTGTGCAACCTTTTTTTTCACTGTTGTGAAATTGCAGTTCATAGCAATGAACTGAAAGACTGACAACTGTTATTTCAACCTTCTTGTGGCAACAGGTGTAAGTGTCGGACTGCTATAGACATGGTCTTGGGTTTGAATAGAGGATACTGCATACCCTTTCCCATTATAGTCAGTCTCACTTATAACAGTTGGCATATTGGAGCTGATATTAACTGTATGTATGAAGGCTGAGACAGTACTATTGTGTCAGTTATTTATGTATATATCTATGTATTATCACATTTATTATTACATGTATGACTGTGGGTATACTGTGTACTAAACTTTAATAGACCACAAAAAATATTCCAAAATGTCCAATGTGTCGTCAAGCGCTTTCGCTCGGTCATTACCGAGCTTTATCAAGATAAAAACTACTAACATTATTTTCCTTAAATAGGGGAAATAGCAAGTCATGTGACTTGTTGATTGAATTATATTAAATCAATTAATCAATCTATGACCTATTTAAATATTAAACTAAGACTAAAACAAAAACTGTAACAAAAAACTGTCACTTTCCAAAATCTAGCTTCAACTTGAGTTACTCAATACATTATATCATTTGTGACATGCCTACAAAAATGATAAAAATGTGACTTACACCAGAAAACTCATCATTCCCTCGCTACACCAATGTTTTATAGTTTAACATTGTGTAATAAAGATGTTTATATACTTGAACGATCATTCAAATAGATATTACAAATAATTTCTTTAACAATTTAGGGCATGAAAAACTTGAGTAAATACTTATAAAGTTACATTAAGTCTATGAATAAAAAGTTTTTGAACCAATAAGTTTTTTTAAAAAACTTTGTTGAAAACATTATTAAAAAACATTTTTAAAATGCAGAAAGGTTAAATAAAAAAATGGAAAAAAATGTGGGAAATATATAAAAAGATGTGTGTATTCATACCTAATTATAAACGGGCCAGTCTCAACTTTAGAACACTACTCAAGTTAATACTATCATTGAGACCAGGAAATTTGGCAGCATCTAATTTAAGCTGCCAAAGAAGTTCTTTGTATTCTAGCCTGGTCTCCCAGTCCCCTCCCCTGTTGTCTGCAATAACCTGTTCTAAAACAATAAATTTAAGTTCCATATTCTGACACAAGGTAGAATGCTTGTAAAAAGCATTAGACTCTTTCTTTTTGGAGACGTCATATAAGTGTTCGTAGATCCTCCTTCTCAAGGTTCTTTCTGTTTTTGCTATATAAAAACTGTGACATTTTCTACAGAAACCTAGATAAACTATACTTTTCGTTCCACAATTGGAATAACAGCTTGAAAGAGGAACTTCCTCGATGGAATAAAAAGTGAATGACTATTAATAATAAAGGTACATTGTTTACACATCCCACATTTAAATGTACCTTTTCTACAGTTAGTCTTGAGTGTTCTAGATGGTTGTTTCTTTTCAAATAATTCTTTCATGTTTGTATCTCTTCGTCTAACAAAATCAGGGTGTTCAGGGACTATGTTTTTTAATTCATCATGTAGCGTGAGGACTGGCCAATACTTTAAAATCACATCTTCAATTTGATTAGAATTGTTGGAAAAAGTGTAAATATAATTATTCTGATATTCAATCTGCTGGTCAATGTTGCTGCTAGCAGTGTGAGTGTCATTTGTTCCTAAAAGAGGAGGATATTTGCTCTCTCTGTTACTGGTGACTTCTTTAACTAATGTGTCAACCAATAAAGCAGGGTAACGTCTTTCAAGAAACAAACCCTTTAGAAAACGTACTTCATCTAAATAGTACTCAGTCATACTAGACATTCTTGAGGCTCGGATAAGTTGTCCTTTAACAATGCCTTTCTTCTGATAGAAAGGGTGGCCACTATCAAAATGTAAGTATGAGTTAGAAAAAGTGGGTTTTCTGTACAATTTGGACGCAAACTCATGGTTTGGAATATTCTTCAGAAGAGTGACGTCCATATAATTCAACTCATCTCTGCTAACTGTATATGTAAAAACCAAAAAAGAAGTTGAATTTATGTAATTAAAGAAATCATAAAAATCGGACTCAGTTCCACTCCATAATAAACAGATATTGTCCAAATACCTGGTAGAGTGCTTTATGTAATCAACCCATCTAGTTGAAAAAATGAAAGTTTGTTCCCATTTATGGAGCACTATATTAGCATAAAGGGAAGCACAAGGGGCACCCATCGCTACCCCTTTCTTTTGTTTATAAATGTCTCCATTAAAATAAATGAAATTATTTTCTAAAACTATCTCCATAAATTCTACTATTAGACTGGTGACATTAGCACTAAGACCAGCCTCATTAACTACTATCTCATTAAACCAATATAGACCTGTGGAGTGAGGAATACTGGGAAATAACTCCACTATGTCTATAGTAATCATTAAAAGTTCAGAATGAAATAACTGAGGTTTAATACCTTTTAGAAAGTCCCATGAATCTTTACAAACATATTTCAAAGATGTAACAAAATTTTTTAGCGCTCGATCAATGAATTTACTTAAGGGTTCTGTAATGCCCCCCGCCCCAGAAACAATAGGCCTAAATTTCAGTGGGTCTAGGCCTTTGTGTGTTTTGGGGATGCCACAAATTACTGGAATCTTAGGCTTGGCTATGTGGAGGTAATTATATAACTTCTCGTTAATGGCCCCTTGTAATAAGTGGTCCATGAGTAAGAAATTAATCTTTGAATAAGCTAAATGCATCTCATTCTTTGAAACCAGTTTGTATTGGTCCGAATCTTGCAACATACAATGTATACGAGCTTCATAATCTGTAGTGTACATTAAAACTACCCCTCCCCCTTTATCAGGCTTCATAACCCTGCAGCCCTCATTTCTAAGGAAGTGTATTAAGTCGGTTTCTTCAAGGCTAATATTCTGAGGTAAGGTGTCTAACTTCATGGTATTGGCCTTTCTTATGTCTTTTTCGACCAGTTCTTCAAACACTTTCAGTGAAGGGTGTGTGGGGGGATTAAAGGTGCTAGTTCTAGAAAATGAACTCTTATTAAAGTGTTGCCCCTTGAAATAAAGTGTCAGGTTAAGTTGCCTGACAAACAGTTTGAGATCTACAAAAGCATTCGCTAAATTAAAAGAACGCAAAGGAACAAAATGTAACCCTCTAGTAAACAAATTAAAAAATTATTGTTTCATTTCTATCTCAGTAAAATTATAAATAATAAAATTGTTCTCTTTGCTAACCGTATATTCGATATTGGAGTCGTGTACACAGTAGTCTGTTGTTAAGGGGCTACTACTAGCTAATTCATCATATTCATTCATTTGTGAACTTTGTTCCACCTCATCTGTTGGAACCTCCCCCCCCCTTCCGTTGAGTCTGTCTGGGGGAAATTCAAAATCCTGCTGGGGATTTTTCTTCCCTTTTTCTACCAACCTTTCACTCCTTCTAGGGAGTTCCGCAGGCGTTACTGCCGTGTTGTTGATAGGTGTTTTAACCTGATAGTTAATTTTATTGTTTGAATTGTTACCCAATCTAGCCCTTACAGGAAGCGGGTATGCTATTCCTTCTCTGTATTCGTTGAGGTCCCTCTCAAGTTTGTTAATTTTTCGGTTCAAAATTTTCACACAAAACTGATCCACTTCATGGAATATACTGTCATAATTTTTCTTAACAGATAAAAAGTTAATGTCGTTAACAAGCGTTTCATTTAACACATTTAGTTCCTTCAGAAGAATACCGGCCTTCTCCTCATATTCTTCTGTCATTACTTCTAAAATTTCAATCCCAGTTCTGTTAAAAATATCACACAGTTTATTGTAATATATGGTTCCCGGCTGGACATTGTTAGGGAACTTATAACATCTTAGACCTTTTGGAACTCGTTTCACATTAACACATTCTTTCAAATAATCTATTTCTAATTGATTGGCCATGTATGTATAAAGTTTGTCTCTTAGTCCATTGAAATCGTGTTCAATGTCAGATTTGTTGTTAACAGTCACAGTACCTTGTTTAAACCAGAATTGCTGCTCAGCCCATGTGTTAAAATCAAAATCGTTGTGCCGACCATCCAGTTCACTTATTCCACTCACTTGCTGTACAACTCTTTAGGGGAACTGCCATCAGTACCTTTGCTGGTTGTCGGTTCATCCACAGATCCTATCCGGAAACTAATGCCTAGGTTCAACGTCTTGTTAGGTGTACGCCTCTTCCTCTGTTCAAGGGTGTGTTGTTGTTGGTTGCCTGGTAACATTAAAGGGCATTCGCCCTTGTTACTATTCAGGACTTTAGTGAGTTGCGTTAATAAACATAAAATCTTGTTAAACTCGGAACGAGTGACCGGTTTATCTTCATCAGAATTTTTTAAAAGCTGTGGAATATCAGCAAAGTCCATCTGGTCCACTTCTTCCGCCATGAACAAAAATTAGACTCCGAACACCAAAAAAAAAGAGAACACGAAAGCTAAGAACTTCAAAGTGCTCACAACGAAGGAAGGCAGGAACCACAAAATGCTTGTAGAAAACTTTAATAGACCACAAAAAATATTCCAAAATGTCCAATGTGTCGTCAAGCGCTTTCGCTCGGTCATTACCGAGCTTTATCAAGATAAAAACTACTAACATTATTCTCCTTAAATAGGGGAAATAGCAAGTCATGTGACTTGTTGATTGAATTATATTAAATCAATTAATCAATCTATGACCTATTTAAATAAAAAACTAAGACTAAAACAAAAACTGTAACAAAAAACTGTCACTTTCCAAAATCTAGCTTCAACTTGAGTTACTCAATACATTATATCATTTGTGACATGCCTACAAAAATGCTAAAAATGTGACTTACACCAGAAAACTCGTCATTCCCTCGCTACACCAATGTTTTATAGTTTAACATTGTGTAATAAAGATGTTTATATACTTGAACAATCATTCAAATAGATATTAATATAAAAAATGTGTAAAAATAATTTCTTTAACAATTTAGGGTATGAAAAACTTGAGTAAATACTTATAAAGTTACATTAAGTCTATGAATAAAAAGTTTTTGAACCAAGAAGTTTTTTTAAAAAACTTTGTTGAAAACATTATTAAAAAACATTTTTAAAATGCAGAAAGGTTAAATAAAAACTGGAAAAAAATGTGGGAAATATATAAAAAGATGTGTGTATTCGTACCTAATTATAAACGGGCCATTCTCAACTTTAGAACACTACTCAAGTTAATACTATCATTGAGACCAGGAAATTTGGCAGCATCTAATTTAAGCTGCCAAAGAAGTTCTTTGTATTCTACCCTGGTCTCCCAGTCTCCTCCCCTGTTGTCTGCCATAACCTGTTCTAAAACAATAAATTTAAGTTCCATAGTCTGACACAAGGTAGAATGCTTGTAAAAAGCATTAGATTCTTTCTTTTTGGAGACGTCATATAAATTTTTGGGCTCCATGTTTGCAAGGAGACGTGCCTTATGCACCAATGCGCACTGGCAATGAGCAGTGGCAAAATGCTGTGGATATCTGCAGACAACCTTTCGGTCACCTAATCTGGACCAAAACACTAAAGGCGGAGGCGCGTCCATATTCATTAAGGATATCCCACCTCCAGGCTAGTTGCTCAACATAATGCATCTGAAATTATCCAAGTGCAGCTAACACTGGGCAAGACTGCAATCTTGGTTGTAGCTTGTTACAGATCCCCCACCATGCCCTGGGATTCCCACTCTTCATTTCTTAAGATACTGGAAAATATTACAGTACAACCCAATACCTTAATTATGGCCATTTAAACTACTCCACCATTAACTGGGAAAACTACTCAGATACCAACTCATTCACTCGTTTTCTGGAATTCATAAATTCCAATGCCTTGGATCAGCTTGTGCACACCCCCACCAGGGGCAGTAATATCCTGGACCTGGTCATTACCAATATGGGTAACCAGTGTTCCATGCCAGAGGTCAACTCCTTGCTGGTCAGATCCGACCACAAGCTAATCAACCTAGACATTCATATCCCACCCCCCATTAAGAAAACCATAGTCAAAAACTACTCCAAAGCCAACTTCATGCCTCTTAAGATAGAAGTGGCAAACTTCATGACACCCATGCAGACAGAAAATAGAGGTATGACTGCTGAATCTTACACAAATGCACTGTATAAGCACATACACGAGTGCATGGATCGTGCCATCCCCAACAGAACCAAGACGCTATCCTCCAAAAAAAGGAAGCCAATCTGGTGGTCCCCTGCCATAAACAAACTCTACAACAGAAGGAAGAAGCTGTTGCAAAAAAAAGTGAAATTCCAAGATTGGAGGAACTCCCTGGTCAGCCTCAGCAAGAAGCTGACATCCCTTATAAAATATCCCAAAGGTAGTTATGAAAATAAAATTGCCACTGATTCCAAAGACAGCCACAAAGTATCCTACAGCTATGTCAAGAATCTCAGTGGCAACACTCAGATCTGCTCTGAGCTACAGCACAATGGCACTAAATATACAGAACCAACCAATATTGCCAGCATCCTGGCAGATAGGTTCAGTGCTAACTTTACCCCCCTCTCACCCTCCAAAGGGCCCATTTTACTACCAGAAGAATGCAAAGCTCCTGTAATCACAGATGAACAAGTAAAGACCACACTCTCCAAAGCCAAGAGCACAGCATCCATGGGACCAGACAACATCCCAGGCTGCGTACTGCACTAACTACAGAATGAACTGGAACCCCACCTAAGTACCACGTTCAATCATAGCCTCACCTCAGGGTATGTGCCTACTGAATGGCGCACAGCAACAGTTATTCCACTACACAAAGGGGGTGGCACCATGGACCCCGGAAACTACCACCCCATTAGCCTGATGAGCCTAGTCTGCAAGGCCATGGAATATATCATCTTGGAGCTTATAAACAAAGACATAGGTAACCTCCAAACCCTGGAACCCACTCAGTTTGGGTTTGTAAAAGGTAGATCATGTCTACTAAACCCGACTGACTTATTTGAAGCAGTCACTAGAGCCATAGACGAGGGCAAGGTAGTGCACACAGCCTATCTTGACCTCACCAAGGCTTTCGACACCATCCCCCACTCTGGAATTATAAATAAACTCACTAAACTGGGAATAAATCTCTATGTCACAAGATGGGTGGCCAACTGGCTCACTGACAGAACCCACACAGTAAAAGTAGCCGACTCCAAGTCCGACTGCAGACCAGTGACAAGTGGAGTACCACAGGGTTCGGTCCTGGGTCCTCTCCTGTTCGGCATCTACTTCACTGAAGTGCAGACCAACACAGAAGGTCTTTGACTAACAAAGTTCGCAGATGACTGCAAACTGGGACCCATAACAGAATCACATAATGATGTAGATTTTCTAAAAAAGGGCCTCACAGAGACAGATGCTTGGTCTCAAAGTCATGGCCTCAAGCTCAATGCCAAGAAGTGCATTGTCATCCCCTTTGGGAAAAACTTGGTACCCATGAACTACCACATAGGCGGTAGCTCACTAAACACTGAAAGTGTGATAAGAGACCTCGGGACACAGGTGGACAGTAGTCTCTCCTTTGATAACCACATCGCCACAGTAGTCAGGAAATCCTTCTAAGTGGCACACCTCATTACAAAAGGATTCTCCTCTAGAAAAAAGGAGGTCATTGTTCCTCTCTACTCATCCCTCATCAGACCCATTATAGAGTACAATGCCCTGTTTGGCATGTATCTCACAAGACACCTACAACAATTGGAAAAGCCACAGAAATACCTCACAAAGAGGATTATCGGCCTCAAACAGGTGCCATACGCAGACCGTCTCAAAAAACCCCAGCTCTACTCCGTCGCATATCGCCTACTCAGAGGCAATCTCTGCCTAACATACAAAGCTATGTCAAATGCAGAGCTGTTGGACATGTTAGACTTAAAGAAATCCCAATCTCTCTGACCCACATGCTCCAGGGACCTACACCTTGTCACCACAATAAACAGAACATGCTGGAGGGACCCATTCATGTCAAGCAAAGCTCCTCATTGGCCCTCTTTAAAAAAATCTTGACTGGACGGGAAATAGAAAATTCACCCGGGGATCACTTCTGTGGCACTTCTTGACAGTGGCACAGGAAAATAATTTTCTTGGGTGGTGAAAGCCAGGGAACCTTTTTGGATAGGACCTGGGGCCAATAGCCTAGTACCTGCCTATGAACTTATAAACAATGCCGCTTAACCCCACTGTGCTATGCCAAGACAGAGCAACACATCTCATATAAACAATTCATGTCATTGCATTATCACTCTGCAATGAAAAGTATTTTAAAATATTAGATGCACCTGTATTCATACCCAGTACCATCTGGCCCAAAAATGGAATGTTTCAATGCATCAACACGTGTTGCCACAGAGTCAGTTAAGCAGCAGGTGTATTTCATAGACTCAATGCTGTCAGGCTTTAGCAATATAGTTCTCATTTGCGCACTGCTTTCCTACATGCAAACATATGTATCTCGCATGTGTATGTACTTTGTTAACCATCGTGTAAACTCGCTGCTCGCTGAGCTATGGAAATGTAAATATTATGCTGTATTACTGCTGTTTGCTGTCCATTTCTTATGTATGACATGAAATTACATGTGTAAACATTACAAACCAAGGGCCATAACTAACAATATGTCACATATTTGCAATACATCCACCTGTTGCCACCCCCCCCAAGCACGCAACCCTGGTGCCTTAGTACTTTTTCCATGCATATATCAACCACAGTAGAAAATGTAATATCAAATGTTGTGTCATGCATATCTCTCAACTGTACAGATTTTCGTCTCATATTTTTGGACCATTTTTCATAAAATTCTTGTTGTCTGGTAAATTACTGGTAAATCATTAAAAACTGAGGTTAGAAAATAATGGCAGACACTTGAGTTTCAGACTTTGTAACCTTCACAAAATTCATGCCAATGAAAAACCTGTTATTCTATCAACTTTCTAACTTTGTAAGAGCAATATTTAAAAATTATCCCTATTTTTAGGTCTTTGTCCCATTTTTATTTATCACTTTGTCCAGATTTCTTGCTCTAAGAGTTTGAGACGTATGGTTGTGTGCTATGCAATGCACATCAACCTGGTAACATGCAGAACTACAACTATTGACTCACATGCCTGAAAACACTTATCTGCAAGGCTAGGGAAGGAATCAGCATGAACAATACCCACAGGGACATAGGTGACTTTCAACACACTTGACCCCACTCATATTTTTTTTGTCAAGGGTAGATTTTGCTTATTGAACCTTGTGGACTTCTTGGATACTAACCCCACATACCTAGATAAGGGATAACAGGACATACCGCCTATGTTGACTTATCCAAGGCCTTTGACACTATTCCCCAATCATGTGTCATAGTGAAGATCTCCCATGTGGGAATTATAGGGATAGGCAACTGGCTCACTGATATAACACCAACTCTCAAAGCTGGGGACTGTACCTCCACCAGTATCCAATTACCATTAGAATACCAAAAGGATCTGTGTTGGACCCTCAACTGTTTGCAACCTACTTCCTTGAAGCCCAGGCAGTGATAGATGGCCTGTGGTTTATCAAGTTTGCAGATGACTGGTAAATGGAAGCACAAATACAGAGTACCTCAATGATGGTAACATATTACCGAAAGAGCTGCAACACACAAATGATTGGTGCCAAACTCATGGACTGAACCTTAAAGCATACAATGGCTCATTGTCCCCTTTGGCAATGAAGTACCCCTGCTAATTATGATATACATAGCAGCCCTCTAAGCTCAAACATAGTGCTGTGAGACTTGGGAACACATGTTGATAGTAATCTACACTTTCATCGCTATCTGTTCATAGTGGTGACACTCACATTCTGCCTTGTGGACATCATACATATTGACATCACATTCTTGACCAGGGTGGTCAAACGTCTGCTGTAGTCTACCCTTGTCAGACCATTAATTCAGTACAATGCTCCCTTCTTTCGGTACCTCACCTGACACCTGCAGCGATTGTAGAAAACACTGTTTTTTTTTTCTGGGAGACTTCAGGGCCTCCAAACATGACATACATGGAAAGACTGAAAGACTTGTCAGTGTACTCAGTATCATGCAGGCTGCTGAAAGGTGACCTATGCCTGCCCTACAGGAAATGCTGCACATCTGCAAATCAAGTGGGACAAGAATAACTTGGCCCAGGGTTCTCAACCTAGCCTGTGGCATAAACAGAACATGCTTGGGAGACAGATATACCCCCCAATGACTCACACTCCTCTGTAATAGGCTCCCACTGCATGTGCATCAGTGCTCCTCAATGACCCTGTTCAAGCACAACCTTGACAACTGGTTGGCTGATTGTAAAATCACATCTAGGGTGGCACCTATGTTCCTCATGAGCAGGGCCAGTTGGTGCTGCTCACAAAATCGCTCTGCTAACAACCATTCAATTATGCTCAATAACAGTACTTCTGTTTCTACACGTCTAGGCTTCTAAACACCATTGGACCATTAGGGTAGAAGCCTCCTATGTACATATGAAGCTATGACCCTATGCAGGTTTCCCAATGTTTTGTCTCTTACATGGCCTGCTGATATCATCTACTATAAGTTCACCTTCAGTCTTATAAAAGTCAGACTTGTGCCATAGCACTTGTGTAATGTACTGGGTTCTGTAGTCTGTGTACATAGGTAGGGGTTCAGTTCTCATAGCAGTCAAGTGTGTGTGTGTGTGTGTGTGTGTGTGTGTGTGTGTGTGTGTGTGTGTGTGTGTGTGTGTTTGTGCACTTGCTTGACTTTAGAGAGAGCATTTTATAACAGCTTGTGGAACACTATTATATTCTCCTCAACAGATGCTGCTGATGTCATCAGCTATAAAGTGTTGTCTGAGACACTCCAAGTCAGACTTGTGCTGTGGCACTTGCATAAAGTACTGTGTTCTATAGTCCATGTACTTAGATAGGTAAGGGTTCTAGTCTCACTGCAGTCAACTGTGTGTGTGTGTGTGTGTGTGTGTGTTTCTGCACTTGCTTGACATTAGAGAGAGCTTTTTACAACCACATGTGGGACACTGTTATATTCTCCTCAACAGACGCTGCTGATGTCATCAGCTATAAAGTGTTGCCTGAGACACTCCAAGTTGGACTTGTGCTATGGCACTTGTATAAAGTACTGTGTTCTACAGTCCATGTACTTATGTAAGCGTTCTATTCTCACTGCAGTCAACTGTGTGTGTGTGTGTGTGTGTGTGTGTGTGTGTGTGTGTGTCTGCGCATGTACACGTGTGTGTGTGTGTGTGTGTGTGTGTTTGTGCACTTGCTTGACATAAGAGAAAGCATTTTACAATAGCATGTGGGACACTGTTATATTCTCCTCAACAGATGTTGATGTCATCAGCTATAAAGTGCTGCCTGAGACACTGCAAGTTGGACTTGTGCTCTGGCACTTACATAAAGTATTGTGTTCTATAGTATATGTACTTAGATGGGTAAGGTTTCAATTCTCACTGCAGTCAGCTGTGGTTGTATGTGTGTTTGTGCACTTTTTTGACAGTAGAGAGAGCATTTTACAACAGCATGTGGGACATTGCTTTTCCCATCTGCCTCTCAACAAACTCTGCTGATTTTGCAATCTGCAGCATACACATCAGGACGGGGTCAGAGATATCTTGTTGTCTAAGCACAAGTCACCTCATCCTTTCCAATACAGATTTCAGGAACGGGGCTTTCAGTATATCTATGTACATCATGGCATGGTTTGTAGGACCTGTATTTTCTTGGTGTGAAACCCCATGGTCTGTTCAGCTGCTCCATGTGTCTGATGAGGTACATGCAAAAGAAAGCATTATTAGTGTTCAGATGAGGTTTGAGTACAGTGCTGTTATATCCTCTTCAGATCTGAATACAATGGCCTTACTTCTGAGGTGCACGGTGTAGCCTTTCCATACCACTGTAGACACTTGGTCAATGTTCAGATTGCTATCCACATGCATTCCTAAATCTTGCACCACTGGTTTCAGCATTGGAGGAGTGTTGTCAATGGTGTATTTATCAGGACATTCCACTTTGCATACGGCACAAATCTTGACACATTCTGTATTTATTAGTAGACTATGTGGCTTTGGCACCAATCATTTGTTTACTATAGTCACATAATTGGTGGACTCAATGACTGCAACCAATATGAATGGATAAGCCAACATGGTAAGCTACAGGTTGTAATTTGTAGCCTGGACTGTTGAGAAATAGATTTGAAACAGTAGAGGGCCCAGCACAGATCTCTGTGGTACTCCAGTGGTGACAGCTGCCATGGCAGAGGTTGATTCACCAACTTTTACAGTAAGTGGTCTGTCAGTGAGGACACTGGTTAACCATCAAGTGACATAAGTGTTGATTCCCAGCTGGTAGTGTTTGTCAATGATACCTCAGTATGGGGATTATGTCCAAACTTCAGGACAGCTCAAGATGCGCAGTATGCACTATGTTACCTTCATGCAGGCCTATCACACAGAAACAATGAACTGTGGCATTACAGATTGCCTATAGCATGACTCAGAACATGCACCTACCTGACACAGTGTGATACACACTTCAACACACCCTCCAGATGGACTATGTTCCTGCAGAAGGAGGTATATTGACATGCATCCACCTGAGTGAACTGGGGACAGCACTTGATGTATGCATGTTAAGACACATCCTGACTCTCCTGATCTGTGAGGTAAACCATCAAGTCATCATGAACCTTCTCTAAATGGACACTGGTAATATCCAGGCTGTGTGCAACAGATGTGTGAATTTTTAATGCTGCATCTATATCTGTTACATCTGTCAGATGTTCTCAAAGAGCATCATCCTGTGAAACTTGAAAAGGCCAGGGCAGTCGACAGGAGTCCACACTGAGGTATTCACTCCAGAATGACAGATGTTACCCTCAATACTTATACCACCAATTGAGTAGAACAGTGGATCACACACATGGCATCTAAATATGTAGTAATGTGTGAAGTGACCTATATTCTGTGTCCACTGATCAAGTGTGTACCTCAGGGCTGTCTGGTAGGCCCTTTCCTGCCCATGATGGAAATCACAGACATCAAGAATGACATACCAATCCTGTGTCCCAACAGCTGTCTGGAGGACTACAGATTGTGAACAATTACTGACTCCTGCTGTGACATTAGTATAATATAGACAGTATAAACATAAATCAAAGATTGCTGCCACAGCCATGACAACACATGAGGTGAAAAAAAAACTTGTGGGGATTTGTTTTGTTATGCAAACAAATGCACAAAGCAAGGATCGTGTAGACATCACACCCTATCAGCAGATCATTTGTTAAGTGTCCTGTGTCCTGGGATATACTGTATGTGGAATGTCCACCAGCATGTGTCCACAGTGGTCAGTACTCCCTTGTATGTAACAAAACTGAGTATATGCAAGACATCCAAATGACAGGCCATAATACCTTCAAAGTTCACAGCCTCCACCACACCAATACCTGAGTACAATGCATCCTTCCCCATGTCCGTCCACACACATCTTCCAATGATATGTAACTGAAGTATATCACCTTTGTCACTGTGAGCTGACACACAACTATTTATGCAGAGCAAGGTATTAGTTGTGTTGCATAAACATTACTGTCTGATGGTATGGAACTCCCATCAAGGTGTAATACCACAAGTATGACATCTGTTTCCATGATGCACTCATGACATACATAGCTGTTTAACAACATTGATGACAATGTTTACATTTGTGACAGTGTGGATTATGCCATATATATCTCTGTCAAGCAACCCAGTCAACTAGCCCGTAGCAACTATAATATCAAGTGTGTCTCCTCACACCTCCTGTACACATTTCTGTCAGGAGAGTGCGCTTGACTACACTCATAAATTGCTGACAAGTCCTAAAAGTTGTACAAGTGTGTTGGTGCAGAACCATCTATGCTCACTCAGAAACACATATGCTGTGATAGAGACATGGGTAATACTGGTGGTATTAATCTGATATTTTCCATGACAGTGAATGATGGTTTTACTGTTGACCATGAGCCTGTACCTGTGTCCTACTTGGAAGCCTCTGCTGACAATACAGACATACTCAGGCAAATCAGTTTGCAAAGCTTCACAATATGTACCCAAACCCGACTGTATTTAACATCCATGACACATGTCCTCTCCATTGTTCATGCCTGGATGTTTATATCACACAGACATCCTCCACTGTTATGTCACTTTGTGTGACAGTCACATCATATAAATTTGTCACTGTGCAGTCAGTACTGTGCGATCGATGTGGAGATATGATTAGTGTTCCTGCTGCAATACTACTCAGAAACAGCTCCTCGTGGTCCTGCAGAGTGGTGCTAGCAGCAGAGAACTGAGAAAAGCGACTACTTTCCTGATCTAAGTATTTTTTTGCTGTTTTACCTTAGCGACCTTCTTTTTCTTACTTTAAACAAGTTTAAACTGCTTTATTACCTGTTTTTTGCATTGTACATTATCTGCACTTAAGCTACAGTTGGTCGAAAGTTTGTTTGTTAAATTTAACTGTTGAGGCTGCCCACTAAAGTGCGCTAGCCTGTGTAATTGATTTATTACTCTTTCCTGCATTTCTGTGTACTTTTTAACTCAAAAAACAAAAAAAAAAAAACAAAAAAATATCCTTGTTTTCCCGCCTTTTCTCGACTAGTTTAGACCAGTATACAGGCTTTGCTGTATTCTGGACTGTGGTGTAGTTCCTGTGTTGTCCATTGCCTTACTTGGATAGAAGGAAGTTTCTTTGCTCACCAATGGGAGTGGGGAGCCTTCAGCAGCCTATCTGTCCCTGAAGGAGTGACCTCAGCACAAGAGCTTGTAGTAATTGGTCGTTTTGGACCATTTCTAGCTCTTTTGAAGTTCCCTGTTTAAAATCCGCCTCTGAGCAGTGTTTTCTGGCTATACTACTCAGAAACAACTCCTCGTGGTCCTGCAGAGTGGTGCTAGCAGCAGAGAACTGAGAAAAGCGACTACTTTCCTGATCTAAGTATTTTTTTGCTGTTTTACCTTAGCGCCCTTCGTTTTCTTATTTTAAACAAGTTTAAACTGCTTTATTACCTGTTTTTTTTATTGTATATTATCTGCACTTAAGCTACAGTTGGTCGAAAGTTTGTTTGTTAAATTTAACTGTTGAGGCTGCCCACTAAAGTGCGCTAGCCTGTGTAATTCATTTATTACTGTTTCCTGCATTTCTGTGTACTTTTTAACTCAAAAAAAAAATCCTTGTTTTCCAGCCTTTTCTCGACTAGTTTAGACCAGTATACAGGCTTTGCTGTATTCTGGACTGTGGTGTAGTTCCTGTGTTGTCCATTGCCTTACTTGGATAGAAGGAAGTTTCTTTGCTCACCAGTGGGAGTGGGGAGCCTTGAGCAGCCTATCTGTCCCTGAAGGAGTGACCTCAGCACAAGAGCTTGTAGTAATTGGTCGTTTTGGACCATTTCTAGCTCTTTTGAAGTTCCCTGTTTAAAATCCACCGCTGAGCATTTTGTTCTGGCTATACTACTCAGAAACAGCTCCTTGTGGTCCTGCAGAGTGGTGCTAGCAGCAGAGAACTGAGAAAAGCGACTACTTTCCTGATCTAAGTATTTTTTTGCTGTTTTACCTTAGCGACCTTCTTTTTCTTACTTTAAACAAGTTTAAACTGCTTTATTACCTGTTTTTCGCATTGTACATTATCTGCACTTAAGCTACAGTTGGTTGAAAGTTTGTTTGCTAAATTTAACTGTTGAGGCTGCCCACTAAAGTGTGCTAGCCTGTGTCATTGATTTATTACTCTTTCCTGCATTTCTGTGTACTTTTTAACTCAAAAAACAAAAAAACAAAAAAAATCCTTGTTTTCCCGCCTCTTCTCGACTAGTTTAGACCAGTATACAGGCTTTGTTGTATTCTAGACTGTGGTGTAGTTCCTGTATTGTCCATTGCCTTACTTGGTGAGAAGGAAGTTTCTTTGCTCACCAGTGGGAGTGGGGAGCCCTGAGCAGACTATCTATCCCTGAAGGAGTGACATCAGCACAAGAGCTTGTAGTAATTGGTCGTTTTGGACCACTTCTAGCTCTTTTGAAGTTCCCTGTTTAAAATCTACCTCTGAGTGTTTTTTTCTGGCTATACTACTCAGAAACAGCTCCTCGTGGTCCTGCAGAGTGGTGCTAGCAGCAGAGAACTGAGAAAAGCGACTACTTTCCTGATCTAAGTATTTTTTTGCTGTTTTACCTTAGCGACCTTCTTTTTCTTACTTTAAACAAGTTTAAACTGCTTTATTACCTGTTTTTTGCATTGTACATTATCTGCACTTAAGCTACAGTTGGTCGAACGTTTGTTTGTTAAATTTAACTGTTGAGGCTGCCCACTAAAGTGCGCTAGCCTGTGTAATTGATTTATTACTGTTTCCTGCATTTCTGTGTACTTTTTAACTCAAAAAACAAAAAAAACCCCAAAAAATATCCTTGTTTTCCCGCCTTTTCTCGACTAGTTTAGACCAGTATACAGGCTCTGCTGTATTCTGGACTGTGGTGTAGTTCCTGTGTTGTCCATTGCCTTACTTGGATAGAAGGAAGTTTCTTTGCTCACCAGTGGGAGTGGGGAGCCTTGAGCAGCCTATCTGTCCCTGAAGGAGTGACCTCAGCACAAGAGCTTGTAGTAATTGGTCGTTTTGGACCATTTCTAGCTCTTTTGAAGTTCCCTGTTTAAAATCCGCCTCTGAGCATTTTTTTTCTGGCTATACTACTCAGAAACAGCTCTTCGTGTTCCTGCAGAGTGGTGCTAGCAGCAGAGAACTGAGAAAAGCGACTACTTTCCTGATCTAAGTATTTTTTTGCTGTTTTACCTTAGCGACCTTCTTTTTCTTACTTTAAACAAGTTTAAACTGCTTTATTACCTGTTTTTTGCATTGTACATTATCTGCACTTAAGCTACAGTTGGTCGAAAGTTTGTTTGTTAAATTTAACTGTTGAGGCTGCCCACTAAAGTGCGCTAGCCTGTGTAATTGATTTATGACTCTTTCCTGCATTTCTGTGTACTTTTTAACTCAAAAAACAAAAAAAATCCTTGTTTTCCTGCCTTTTCTCGACTAGTTTAGACCAGTATACAGACTTTGCTGTATTCTGGACTATGTTGTAGTTCCTGTGTTGCCTTACTTGGATAGAAGGAAGTTTCATTTCACCAGTGGGAGTGGGGAGCCTTGAGCAGCCTATCTGTCCCTGAAGGAGTGACCTCAGCACAAGAGCTTGTAGCAATTGGTCGTTTTGGACCATTTCTAGCTCTTTTGAAGTTCCCTGTTTAAAATCTGCTTCTGAGCATTTTTTTTCTGGCTATACTACTCAGAAACAGCTCCTCGTGGTGCTAGCAGCAGAGAACTGAGAAAAGCGACTACTTTCCTGATCTAAGTATTTTTTTGCTGTTTTACCTTAGCGACCTTCTTTTTCTTACTTTAAACAAGTTTAAATTGCTTTATTACCTGTTTTTTGCATTGTACATTATCTGCACTTAAGCTACAGTTGGTCGAAAGTTTGTTTGTTAAATTTAACTGTTGAGGCTGCCCACTAAAGTGCGCTAGCCTGTGTAATTGATTTATTACTCTTTCCTGCATTTCTGTGTACTTTTTAACTCAAAAAACAAAAAAACAAAAAATATCCTTGTTTTCCCGCCTTTTCTCGACTAGTTTAGACCAGTATACAGGCTTTGCTGTATTCTGGACTGTGGTGTAGTTCCTGTGTTGTCCATTGCCTTACTTGGATAGAAGGAAGTTTCTTTGCTCACCAGTGGGAGTGGGGAGCCTTGAGCAGCCTATCTGTCCCTGAAGGAGTGACCTCAGCACAAGAGCTTGTAGTAATTGGTCGTTTTGGACCATTTCTAGCTCTTTTGAAGTTCCCTGTTTAAAATCCGCCTCTGAGCATTTTTTTTCTGGCTATACTACTCAGAAACAGCTTCTCGTGGTCCTGCAGAGTGGTGCTAGCAGCAGAGAACAGAGAAAAGTGACTACTTTCCTGATCTAAGTATTTTTTTGCTGTTTTACCTTAGCCCCCTTCTTTTTCTTACTTTAAACAAATTCAAACTGCTTTATTACCTGTTTTTTGCATTGTACATTATCTGCACTTAAGCTACAGTTGGTCGAAAGTTTGTTTGTTAAATTTAACTGTTGAGGCTGCCCACTAAAGTGAGCTAGCCTGTGTAATTGATGTATTACTGTTTCCTGCATTTCTGTGTACTTTTTAACTAAAAAAACAAAAAAAATCCTTGTTTTCCCGCCTTTTCTCGACTAGTTTAGACCAGTATACAGGCTTTGCTGTATTCTGGACTATGGTGTAGTTCCTGTGTTGCCTTACTTGGATAGAAGGAAGTTTCGTTTCACCAGTGGGAGTGGGGAGCCTTGAGCAGCCTATCTGTCCCTGAAGGAGTGACCTCAGCACAAGAGCTTGTAGTAATTGGTCGTTTTGGACCATTTCTAGCTCTTTTGAAGTTCCCTGTTTAAAATCCACATTTGCGCGGCTTTGCGCGATTGTGCGCATAGTGCTGCGCCGGTTAAACAGGCTTAAACTATTCCTGGCTCCACCAAGTCTGCACTTCAGTTTTTCCCTTAAGAAAGCTCTACTTTCAACAAAATCAGTCTATTCGCTATATTATAAGCCTAGCACTTGCTCCTAATACCTTTCTTTCAAGTGAAGCACCCTTAAACTAACGTAAGCACTACATCCACCTACAACCCGTGTTAATACCCACTTCCCTTCAAAGTCCTCTCTGACCCAGTTTCACATCACTCCCTTATACTATTCTGGCATGTCGAGTGGTATATTACTGACGTCCTCTCCAGTTCAGCTGGTTAATCTGAGAATCCTGAGACAATGCTACAATTGTCTCATGTACACAGACAACCCTCTCCTCCTCCCAACAAACACAGACACGTGAGAGATGCAACTATATAGCCAAACTGGAGGCTGAACTCTCTCAACTCAGGACTAGCAAGACCAGACATGAGGAGAAGCTAACCACACACACAACAAACCCAGTCTCACATAAACAAACCACAACTGCAAACCAAACACATAAAAACACAAAGACATACTCGGAGACTCTAATAAAAAACTTACCAAAACAACAGAGGCTCCCAAAGCAGACATCCAAGAAACCACCACCTCAAAGCACAGCACATGCAACACATAGTTCACTAAGTCAGTGTGCCAAACAATCACAGCCCTTAAGGCGAAACACCATGCCTGATACATTAGTAATAGGTCACTCTATAGTCAGACACACTGACGTTCCACTTACCAGGCTGAACAAGGAGAGGGTAACGGTGAGCTGCCTGTCGGGTGCTAGGATCCGCCACATAACACAAGCACTCAGGTCACTCCAAAGCAAGTACAAATATGACTCCGTCATTGTCCATGCCGGCGTGAATGACCTGAGACGTACCTCCTTGGACTACATGAAAAGAGACATAGAGGAGCTCTCTGATTATGTAGCCCAGGCCGGTATGACCCTGACCCTGAGCAGCATCTTGCCCTCACCAAGAATGATGCCACAATACAAAGACAAGATGATCAGCTTTAATAATTGGCTCAATTACTGGTGTCATTCTAGGGGAATCCAATGTCTGTCTGCTTGGGATGACATGCTGGACAAGCCACGCTGCTTCGCAAGGAACGGCTTGCACCTGTCACCACTGGGCTTCCAGATATTGGCTAAGGCTCTTGTCACCCCCATAGTGCCTTTTTAGGCAAGGCTCAAAAGACAAACCCACCACCTTAGAAAACAAAGAAGGAAAAAAACTAAGGGTAATGCTGCTCAACACCAGAAGTCTAAATCTCAAGATGCAGGCTCTCGAAGCACTCCTCAGTATGGAGAGCATTGATGTATGTGCAGTAACTGAAACCTGGTTCAAGGCTCCTGAGAGCACCTCAGCCCTATCAGGTTATACCTCGTATCATGCATTTCGGCCCCAAAACTTGAGCCGAACCACAAAAGGAGGGGGAGTGTTTATATTCATTAAAGACACCCACACCTCCAGGTTAGTAGCAATGCACGAAGCATCGGAGACCATCCATGTGCAACTAACCGTAGGCAAAACTGCTATACAAATTTTAGCATGTTACAAACCACCCTCTCAATCTCAGAAACTCCATTCAGCCTTCCTGAAGACACTGGAGGATATGAATGTCTCACCAAATACCATCATATTGGGAGACTTCAACTACCCAAACATAGACTGGGTGCATTATTCAAGCCCTAACACCCTAGCCCAATGGTTCCTGGAATTAATCAACTCAAATGCGATGGAACAACTAGTCAGCTCCCCCACAAGGGGAAATAATATACTTGACCTGATCATCACAAACATGGAGACAAAATGCTCAACACCGGAAGTATACCCCTCACTAGTGAGATCACACCACAAACTAATGACCCTAGATATTCATATCCCACCTCCACCTCCAGCACAAAAGACCACAGTGAGAAACTTCTCAAAAGCCGACTTTACACTCCTTAGGACTGAAATGGTATCCTTCAAGCCCCCTGGGCCTGTGGAAACCACATCCCACACTGCTGAATCCTTCACAAATGCTTTCTACGGACATCTCCAAAAATGCATGGATCATGCAATCCCAAATAAAACCAAGACCCTTTCCACCAAAGGCAGGTGTCCTATCTGGTGGACCCCAGCCATAAACAAACTTTATAACAAGAGAAGGAAGCTACTGCAAGTCAGAGCAAAATCCCATAAAGGGAAGGCATCTCTGATCAGCACTAGCAAAAAACTACGTTCTCTCATAAAATCATCCAAGGCCAACTTTGAGAGAAAAATCGCTAAGGACACTAAAGATAACCACAAGGCCTTCTTCAGCTATGTTAGAAACCTGGGCGGAAACCCTCAGATATGCTCAGAGTTAGTTCATAATGGCAAGAAATACACTGAACCCACAAATATTGCCAACATACTGGCAGACAGGTTCAGTGCAAATTTCTCCCCTCCCTCACCCCCAAAAGATGAAAAATTTATCCCAGCTGAATGCAACCTTCCTGACATCTCAGATGTCCAGGTGAGAGCTGCTCTCAGCAAAGCTAAAAATACAGCATCTATGGGACCTGACAGTGTCCCGGGTTGCGTGCTACGTGAACTCCTAGAGGAGCTAAACCCACACATAAGAATGCTGTTTAATCTTAGCCTTACTACAGGATATGTACCTGAACACTGGCGTACAGCAACAGTAGTCCCACTCCACAAAGGAGGCACCTTTACAGACCCTGGAAACTACCGCCCCATAAGCTTAACCAGCCTGGTCTGCAAAGCTATGGAAAGGATCATTATGGAACTCATAAACAAAGACATTGGGGACCTACAGACAATTGACCCTACCCAGATCGGCTTTGTAAAAGGCAGATCCTGCCTTTTGAACCTGGTGGACTTTTTTGAAACAGTCACTAGAGCCATCGATGAGGGCAAAGCAGTTCATACAGCCTACCTGGACCTGGCAAAAGCCTTCGACACAATACCCCACTCAGGCATCATAGACAAGCTCAACAGCTTAAATGTAAACCCGTATGTCACAAGATGGGTTGCAAACTGGCTAAAGGACAGAACCCACAAGGTCAAAATAGCTGGAGCTATGTCAGATTCTAAGCCAGTCACAAGTGGAGTCCCACAAGGCTCTGTCTTGGGACCCCGCTTGTTCGGCATTTATTTCTCAGATGTGCAGGCAAACATAGGGAGGTTGTGGCTGACAAAGTTCGCAGATGACTGCAAACTAGGCGCCATAGTCGATACACCAGCTGGCACATGCATCCTTCAGAAGGGCCTTACAGAAACAGACGACTGGTGCCAGAGTCATGGCCTTAAACTAAATGCCAAAAAATGTATAGTCATCCCCTTTGGGAAAAACAAAGTACCCACAAATTACCACATAGGTGGTAATCCATTAAGTATGGAAAAATTAATCAGAGACCTGGGGACCCAAGTTGACAGTGACCTCTCATTTGACACCCATGTCGCCAAAGTGGTTAGAAAGACCTTCTACCTTGCCCACCTTATCATGAAGGGATTCACATCCAGATCAAAGGATGTCATTGTACCGCTATATTCCTCCCTTATCAGGCCTATGATTGAGTACAATGCCCCATTTGGTATGTACCTCACCCGGCACCTGCAGCAGCTGGAGAGACCCCAAAAGTACCTCACCAAGAGGATCAAGGGTCTCCAACATATGTCATATGCTGCTAGACTAAAGAAGCTCCAGCTCTATTCAGTAGCATACCGCCTGCTCAGAGGTGATCTGTGCCTGATGTACAAGGCCATGTCCAATCCGGAATTAATGGACATGCTCCACCTCAAAAAACCCAAATCCATCAGAGCCACGAGAGCTAAAGATCTAAACCTCAGCACAAATATGAATAGGACATGCTGGAGGGACAGATTCATAACCCAGAGGCTTCCTGCACTCTGGAACAGGATCCCAGTCCATGTTAGGCAGAGCCCCTCACTGACTCTCTTCAAGAGGAATCTTGACGAGTGGATGGGTGATTGTAGGTTTACCCCGGGGATCATCTCTTTGTCATTACTAGACAGAGGCACAGTAAACTAAATTTATTTTGTACACTTTTGTATCATTACATGGGGTGGCGAAAGCCACGTACACTATGGCTAGGCTTATAAATGCCCTAGGGCAGATAGCCTAGTACTATACTATGAAACTATTTCCTCATGTGTGGTATATTTCACTTTTCACTTGTCCATCTTTAAACTTCATCTGTGTATCCCTATTCAATAAACGCAGTTCCCATAACTGTTTCTTATAAATGGCAGTCCATGTACCCTTACAGATCATTGACACAACTTGTACAGACTGACTGGAATAGGATTCCACAATATTCAGCACTACATACACTGTCCTGTCTTGTGCCTGCAATACATACATTAATATATGAAAAACCCTGGTGGTCCATGTGGCATTCCAAGCAATCCCACTAGTCCAGCATGCTGGAGTGTACACATACATTGTCCTGTCCCTGCAACATAATACATTAAAATATGAAACCTCCCCCCGCAACATAATACATTAATATATGAAAAACCTTGGTGGTCATGTGGTATTCCCCTCAATCGCCCTAACCCAGTACTCTGGAGTGTACATATATGCTGTCCTGTCCCTGCAACATAATACATTAATATATTAAAAACCTGGTGGTCTGTGTGGCATTTTGCATAATCCCACTAACCCAGTTTGCTATACTGTATCTAAGTTCGCTATCCATGTTGCTTTACACGATTTCCTGGATACCACAAAACCCTGCTTGTTTACGTTTGGAGGCGAGCCATGGCATGACTATTCATTAAGCTTTGCTGCTCACTGCACAAACATGTGAACTCCGTGTAAGCTTTGTGGAAAGCCTACACAGAGTTTATTGAACCCCAGGGTGTATCTTCTCATTTTACTGGGGAGGTACTTTTGTTGACCTTGAACATTAAGCTTTATGCATTAATTATTTTTTTTGAAAGAAAGAAAATGAGACTGAATTTATTTCTTTATTCATGATTTTTTTGTTCAGGCCATCATTAGAACAAAAAGTTGAAAATAAAAAGATGAACCTCAGAAAATCTAGAAACCCATGATTTCTGGGACCTGCTAGAGTTAGTTCAGTCACTTCCTTTAAACTTATTACAGTGAAGTCTTGTCCACCTAGGCATGAGGGGGAGCTACAAATTTAACATAAAGTGAGAAAAAAAAAAACAAGAAAGAAGTAATCTATTTGGATGGTGTGCGACCAGACTGAGGGAGAAACAGGAGAGAGATATTGGTGAGGTGCACTGGGACTACTGTGCAACAGGTCCCCCCTTGAAGTCATTTGTCTAGGGCTACATGTCATTTAAGGCTGGCCTTCTTGATTGCAGCCAAATATGTAATGTATATAAATTCAGTACAGTGGCTATAATTAGAGGCAGTCTGCAGATGAACAGGAACAAATACAGCTGTTGTTGGTTCACAGCTAATAGTCACTCACCAGCTGTAATAGAACCCCACTGCATTCCAGTTAGCCCCACTTAGCTGCGTACTGCAAACCCTCATTGCTTTGAAGTCACCATCACCACTACTACTACTATTACTACCACTACTACTGATACTACTACTATTACTACTGGTACTATTACAACCACTACTAGTACCACCACTACTACTACTACTACATTTCTAGACCTACTGGAATACAAAAGCATAAAGGACAAGATTTACACTGAAAGAAGGTAACTTTGAAAGAATAATGACAAGTTCAAGAACTGCCAGCATCAGTATGCTTGGTCTCTACTGATATTTTCATCAACAAACTCATCCATTCTTCTGCTTGGATCTCATGGATGAAAAGTTGTGCCTGTTGTATCCATGTTAAGCCTTGTGAATGTCAAAATGTACAGCTCCTAGTGTTACTCACATCCAAACCAGGGGGAGATTATCTGTAAAAATGCATGAATGTGGAGGTTGTCTTCCTGGGCCTCTGATGAAAAGGATTTTCCCCAACTGGACTTTCCTGACAATCAAATGTAAATAAATAAATGGATAAATAAATCAACCAAAATCCGAAACACATCCAAAGAAGCTCAAAAGCTCAATCTCAACTACAAAAATGCCACACATCTAATCACATTACCTAGGGAATGCACAACTGAAAATGTCTACCAATATATGAATCAGATCCACACAAAAATATCAGAAAACTGCATATAATAATAACCACATATGATAAAATCATTTACCCAGGTAGTTCAAGGGAATGCTATTGTGTGTGTTTACTTAGCAAAAGCCAATTACCTGCCAAATGAATTAATGAAAGCACAACTGCTGTGTTTTCTCAATTATAAAGCCCCATTCTCCACCTTCAACGAGCAAAATATTCACAATGCTATCTTCCCTGCTCTCACAGGTCAACAATGCCAGTTTTAAGCTTAACCCAAGACACACCTTAGAGGAGATCAAAACAACTTTAAAAACCTAGTTTCTCACACCTGGACCTGAACTCCATAACATATTGAGAACCACTGCTGTCCGTACCCTCTTTAAAAACCAAAAAAAAAAAAAAAAAAAAAAAAAAAACCTCAGAGCAAGTACACTATTCATTTAACTCAAGCCTAGACAATAACTTCAATTTGCAAAGGTATATGATAATGACAAAAGGGAACATTTGAAATGTATTTAATTACTTTTTATTTCTTGCAAAGGCAAATGCATATTCTAAACAAAAGTGATACACACCTCGTACAGACAAACTACTAACCTTACAATGACCAACTAGGTAGACTGGATTATGGGCACTAAAATGGAATACTGTAATGATCACTGTACACATAAACTTACTAAACGTAAATTATTCAACAGCTTGTATTTATAACTTGTGTGTTAGGAGTTGCCTATAATTGTATTGTAAACTTGTTTTTATCTTGTGTCCTGGTTATAGCTGTAACAGATCAACTTGTCTTTGTCTTAATGTCCTGTTTACACCTGAAAAACATCAGTAGACAAGCACACCTGCTCATTAAACAAATATATACATACATAAGCACAAGAATCAGTTTGCTATAAAAAAAAAAAACAAACAAAAGGAAACAAAGTCAAAAGCTATTTGTTATGAAATGTAAAACAAGCGTACTTCCAAATGAAAGGTAACTAGCTAAACACAGAAAGTGGGGAAAAAAACATTAAGAAATGCACTGGCCTCGCCTTCCTAGTTAAACAAGATTAAACAAAGTCAGACACACATACAATTATAGTCCAGTGTTCTGTACATGCAAAAACATGCAGCAGAACATTACAAATTCCCACCATTACTTTGAAAAATAAAGAAACATGGCTTGACTGCACAGGAAATAGAGTATTACTAGGACTAGAATCATAAACTATCAGTCTAAACACAATACAAATAATGTTATCACAGCTGCAGAATGTCAGTAGATTAAAAAAGCAATATACTTAACCACATATGATCCAAACAGACTTAAGTTAAACAGCCTCACTAGTATTCTAAAGCAAAGACAAAGCATTCCAAATCTATATCTCTTCCTCATTCTCTTAGCAAATGGAGACACATTGATCTAAACCCAGGCCATAGCTCTACCCCACTAACCCATAAGACAGAGCAGTGGACTAAGCACAATGCTGTAAAAAATCACCAATCATCAATGTCAGAAGCATCAATAACAAAGTCAGTGAGATACAATCATTGCTATCATTTTATAAAAATGACGCATTTGCCATAACAAAACCATGGCTTAAAACAAATGCAGAAGACACAGTCATTCACCCACCAGTTTATAACAAAATACACACCAATCGGATTACTTAATGTGCCCAAGGCATAAGCATAATTTACTCAGAAAACCAAAATCTATCTAAAGTCAGTTTACCAGTACCCACATTTAACAAGGCTAAGGTGCTTCTAACTACTGTAAACCTTAATGCGCACAATACAATAAACATAGGTGCCGTACATACATACACATATTTATATATACACCACCCATTAATATGCACAGTAAAACCCATGCCCTAGAAGATGCCCTCTCTTGGATTAGCTCTAATATAAAACATGACCTCATATTAGGAGACTCTTAGGATAGACTGTAACCTTAATAGGACAGAATATAATACAAACCCAGGCAACCCACATTGATCTTTACAGGCTTTCACAATTAATATCCCCTGGCATAACAAACAGAACAATAGGCAAAGAAAGCCTGTTAGACTGGCATCTAGCAACTACCTGTCCGACATAACCACATCAAGAATTTTGCCTACCACCGTAAGTGGTCATCACCAAATTATTCCATCATAAAATACATCAAAAGCTCCAAAAATATCAAACTCAATTGTGTTAGAAAAATGAACCACATCAATACAGGCACCTTCAACTCACTACTGAAATACTGCAGTTGGAAACCACTAACGTACCTCCCACTTGACAAATCAGTTTTACCTATTTTAACAATTCTTTCAGTACTTTTCTGTTATCGGGGCAAGATTTGCAATGATAAGTATGTAGTATAAAAATGTATTCTCATATGTCCGAGTTTCTTAATTGAAGTTGTTAGTTAAGTTTTCTACATTCCAGCCATTTATTCTACATTTGCTGGAGGGGGTATTTCATATTCCTTTTCTAACACATTTTGCAGATGGGAGGTTGAAAACGAAGGCTATACTGCTGCCACAGCACTCTGAACACAAACGCTGTTGAACAGGCTGCAGCTGCAATATCTCTGCACTGTACACATCGTCGCCAAATGTCCAGAATTTTGCCTCATGGTTTTAGTCCATTTATTCATAAAGTTGTGGTTTAATGGCAAACTATTGTCAGGTGATGAAAGATTGAAATCACCGAAATACTGACAGACGTTTCAGGAGCCAGAATTCAAAACATTCTGAGAAGTCATGCATGTCTACAAATTACTTCAATGGGATGACAGCACAGAAATGTAATACATAAAATAACCGTCAGGACATTTCAAGTTTTATGCCTCCTGCATAAGTGTCACTTACTGTGTTTTCATCCATACGTTCTAGGCTATGTATTCAATAAAAGTCGGGCTTCAGTTCTAAACATGTACATAGCTGTCTGCTATGTTGCTTTTACTGTGCAGGCGGTTCTCACGTGATGTCAATTTCTTTTGTTATCTCTCTAGTACATACATGACATTTATCTATTACATTATGACATATAATGTTTAAGTCAAAAACATTGCCGTTACTTCATAAAAAGGTATTAACTTTGTGACAGCGACCCTTTCAAAGCAGGAGCTGCTGCTTTAAAAAAAAGAAAAACGCTTCAAACACAACAGCTGTTTCAAGATTTGGAAAGGAAAGCGCTTCAGGACTAACAGATCTGAAAGGATTCTGAGAAGCATCCACCAGAGAAATCACAACAACATTATGACTAACAAACCAAACATATGAGGTAAAACTCTGAGCATTGTAGGATAATCTGTACAGTTTTGAAGAATTGCTTTTCAAACCAGCTTTTACTAGCTACTCCAGCACCCGTGCGATGATTTCAACCACTACCTGCCGCTTTACAAATGTGGTGCCCCGATAAGGGAAAAGTATCATTCTTTCTTACATATACTAAACTCACTAGCTCCCCTTGCAAACACAAAAAGAGTGAAATATTCAACAGTCCCAAAGATGTTTTACAATACCAAACAAAAAATGTATCTCAAAGATATAGCCTGAAAGACACTACTATCTTCCAAAACTCTCTAAACTCATCAAAAATAAAAACAACTAAAATTTTACTAAAATCATAAGAAAAAGGTAAAAAAATTATTATAAAAATTATTATAACCAATTACTGAATTATTATTACATGGGCGTAATCCTGGACAATTCTGAAGCACAACTAGCACCAT